>NC_007261.2:510000-730000 GCF_000002725.2 Leishmania major strain Friedlin | reverse complement strand
CGTCGGCTGAGTTTGTGTGGCAAGGAGAGCAGCGGGACCCGTTAGCGCCGTACAAGAGCGATGAAGAAATCGCTCTGGAGTCGGACAACACTTTCTATGAACGCATAAACGAGGAAACCGCGAGCAACACAAAGGCCCTCGTCGAGGTTCTCCAGAACAAGGAGGAGGACGTGGTGAAACTGACTAGCCAGGGACCTACACGCAAGTCCAAGTACGACTACCTGGAGAAGTGGCGTGAGATGTATCGGCACGGTACTCTTGAGGCGCCAGAGGATCCCCCGCTTCGCTTTGGCCGCTCGCCGGACGATCATCATGACTCCCTGGCATCCAGTGTGCGAGACTGGTACCGGCGCAACAGGAAGACCCCCGCCACGGAGGCGCAGCTGCAGCGTTGGGAGGCGGAGGAGACGCGCAGCACCGAGGAGCGATCGTCGAGGAAGGCGCTGCAGCGAAGCAAACGCCGCCGACTGCGCACTCGCTAATGAACGGTTAAGTGGAAGAGGGGCGCGGCCCAACGCTGCTTCCCACACCAGTGCATTTTTCTTTGGTTTTCGCTGCTGTGTCTCCCAGCACACACCCTCTCCACAGACACAGGCACACGATGGATGATAAGCATGGACATCAGTTGAGGTAAACACGCACACGCCGCCCGCATATGCACAGGGTGTGGAGGGTGCGACTCTGTTACCGGCAGACTCCATCGCAGAGATGTTGCAGTGGAGGCTTCTCCTTCGCTTCACAGAGGGCTAACGGCTGTGCATGTGCAGCTGCCTGTCGCCTCACGCAGCTGTGTCTCCTCTGCATCGACTCGCTAGCGGTAGTGCAGTTGTCCGGTGCTACCACGCGTTGCGCGCCTCTCTGAGCAAGCATTTCAACGCTGTGTTTATGCAGTGAGTTCGTCGTCTTCCCACTGTCGTATGTGCCCGACCTCAGCCGCACCCTACCAGCAGGGTTTCTGAGACTCCTCTGCTCATTCTCCACTTTTCTGGTCTCCTTCATTGACTCCCTCGTCTGCTCATTCATTGCGCCTCTGACGGCGCTCTGCAACGAACGCCGAACTCTTCCTGCCTCCATATATCATTATGCTGGCGACTCGTGTGGAAACAATCTCCATCCCTCCATGAAAACGCATGGATGGTGGGTGAGCAGATCGTTACTCACATTCCTCACTCTATCGTACATAAAAAGACCTTCTCCATGCAGCCGTCCATCTCATTCATCGACGCTGTAAAGGATGAGGTGGTGCAGTGGCGCCGCCACATCCACGAGTATCCATATGTTGCGTATGAGGAGCAGCCCACCGCCGACTACGTGGCGGACGTCCTCAGCAGCATGCCCGCACCGCTGGACATTCGCCGGCTGACGCCGAACAGCGTCGTGGCGGACCTGCGGGGTGGCGCTGGCGAGGGCCCCATGTACGCCCTGCGCGCCGACATGGATGCGCTGCCGCTGCAAGAGGAGAGCGGCGAGCCCTTCAGCTCGAAGCGGCCAGGCGTGATGCACGCATGTGGCCACGATGCCCACACGGCGATGCTGCTTGGGGCGGTGAAGGTGCTGTGCCAGATGCGCGACCGCATCCGTGGGACCGTTCGCTTTGTTTTCCAGCACGCCGAGGAGGTGGTCCCGAGCGGCGCGAAGCAGCTGGTGGGCCTTGGTGTGCTGGACGGCGTGTCCATGATCTTTGGGCTGCACGTCGCTGCAGAGTACCCTGTCGGCACCATCTCGACCCGACCGGGCACCCTCTGCGGTGCGTGCGACGACTTTGACATTGTGATCCGCGGCGCTGGCGGGCATGCCTCGCAGCCGGAGCTGTGTGTCGACCCCATTCTCATTGCCTCCGAGGTCGTGGCAAACCTCCAGTCCGTTGTATCGCGCCGCGTGAGCGCGCTGAAGGCTCCTGTACTGAGCGTAACGCAGATCGTGGGCGGCACCGGTGCGTACAACGTGATTCCGGATACCGTGCGCATGCGCGGCACACTGCGCTGCCTCGACCGCGACACTCAGGCTCGGGTGCCCTCTCTGATGGAGGAGATCATCGCCGGCATCACAAAGGCACACGGCGCCCAGTACGAGCTGAGCTGGCTGGAGCCCAACATCGTGACGTACAACGACGCGAAGGCGTACGAAGTGGTGAAGAGCGTAGCTGAGGAAATGCTTGGTAAAGATGCGTTTGTTGTGAAGGAGGAGCCGATGTTCGGCGTGGAGGACTTCTCCGAGTACCAGGCAGTGATCCCGGGCTGTTTTTCTCTGGTGGGCATTCGCGATGAAGCATTTGGCTCCGTGTACACGGAGCACAGCTCGAAGTTCAGAATTGAGGAGTCAGCTTTGCAGGCCGGTGTGATGATGCACGTGGGCACCATTGTGAAACTGATGATGGAGTGATCGCGCATTGTCTCCTTGGCCTGATCGATCCGTGTACGGGGTGGGTGGGGGGAGGAGCAAACGTGCTCGTGTGCTGGCTGAAGCTGGTTCTGTTCTCTTTTTCGTTGTGCGTGTTTCGTGCAGTCTATCCTCTTTATGCACAGCGGCAGCACTGGAAGCAGTCTGTCCCTCCCCCCCCCCACGCACACACACACAAACAGACCGCTCCTCTTGATTCTTATTCTGTTCTTTGCTCTGTCTTATTTGTGCTTTATCTTTCAGTTTTGTTTCGGTAATGAAGCTCGCTCCGCTTCTTGACTATGGGAGGAGGGCTGGCGCCTATGCCATCATGCGTTTGAATTTCATCCCTTGTTGCTGCTTCGTTTCTCTCTGCGAAGACTCGAAGGGAGGGGGGCAGAAGTGGATGGCAGAGACCTGGAGTGAGGCTGAAATTTGCTCGCTGTTGCTTTGGCTGAATGGGCTCATTTCACGCCTTCTCACTCGTTTGATTCATATTGCTGAATTGCTCGTCGTGTAACGTCGGACGCCGTATCTGGTGCACCAGCGTATGTATGAGTGTGGCCGTGTGCTGGGGCGCTCTTTTTCAGTCGCATTTACTGGGTGGTAGTCTTGCAATAGAACTTTGCCCACGCTCATGCGCACACCCGTATGCATATGTTTGCCCTTGTCTCTCTGCTTCTCGTTTTCTTTGGCCTTGGTCTTGCTCTCTTGCCTGATTCCCCCGCCCCTCTTCCCAGCCGAATGTGGAGAGTGCGCACGCAGCGATATACGGAGCGGGACCTGCTCCTCTTTTTTTTCTTCAAGACGTGACTGTCCCTCTTGTTTTACGGTACTGATTTGTGTGCGCACGTACTTGCATCGAGAAATCCTTCTCACTTCTTATGGGAATCTTTTTCTTGCGGACTCTGATGACACAGACACCTCAGTGTCGTATCTCAGGGACCAGTACCCACTCTGCGTGTGGGAAGCCAAGCAGCTCCTATACGCTGCCAAAATGCTGAACCACTTCTGTTGGTGACAGGGTCAAGCGTCGAAGACATGGGGAAGTGAGAGTAATTCATCGCTGCTGATGCTGGAGGTCATGTTGTGGATGGCGCTGCGTTGGAGCGGGCTGCCACAGTGAGCACGCGTGTACCATCCATATGACTGCTCACTTTCGGCATGGCTAGCGTGTATTTCGCTTCGCCCTCACACTGCCTACTAGTGGGGAGACTGCGGCCACCTCAGGAAGGATGCACCAGGTAGCGACCGGCATAATGAGAGGGGCTGTGAGAAGACCTGCAGAGCAGCTTGTCGGTAGAGCTTGAGGCAGGGGCCGTGCTCCGATGACGGAGTCGGCGCATTGCTGTGAGGCGTGCCTACGGCTGCTTCGCACCACGCGATGTGGAGACCGTGGCGGGCCGGGGGATCGAGTGGAATTTCGCTCATGTTATCTGGCAGACAATGGACACGTTGAAAAAGATCAATCTCTGCACAATGTCGATCCTAAGCACGCTGGCGAAAACACACAGAAGTATAGTTGTGTATGTCCACTCGTGGCCGCGTTGCAGCTGTCGCAGCGACTTACTCAAAGAGCAAGTGGACTCATCGTACCCACTCTGTCTAGTGTATTGGCTATTGTCTTAAGACATCGGCACATACCTGCTGCGTGCAACTGACGTCTGCGCCTCGCACGGGCCGCCATGTGCAACTCCCATACACACACAAACATACACCTATTGTGACCTCCTCTGACGCCTCACCCCTTCCTTCTTCTCTCCTCCACCTTTGCACCCTTACAGCCATCAAGTAGATTCTATACCCCTCCGTTATCCACTACTTCATCACCTTCCTATCGCATCCTCTGTACATCAATCATGACGTCACCGATAAGCGCTCTGGTTCAGGAGGTGCATCCGGAGGCTCTGCAGTGGCGCCGCCACATCCACGAGTATCCATATGTTGCGTATGAGGAGCAGCCCACCGCCGACTACGTGGCGGACGTCCTCAGCAGCATGCCCGCACCGCTGGACATTCGCCGGCTGACGCCGAACAGCGTCGTGGCGGACCTGCGGGGTGGCGCTGGCGAGGGCCCCATGTACGCCCTGCGCGCCGACATGGATGCGCTGCCGCTGCAAGAGGAGAGCGGCGAGCCCTTCAGCTCGAAGCGGCCAGGCGTGATGCACGCATGTGGCCACGATGCCCACACGGCGATGCTGCTTGGGGCGGTGAAGGTGCTGTGCCAGATGCGCGACCGCATCCGTGGGACCGTTCGCTTTGTTTTCCAGCACGCCGAGGAGGTGGTCCCGAGCGGCGCGAAGCAGCTGGTGGGCCTTGGTGTGCTGGACGGCGTGTCCATGATCTTTGGGCTGCACGTCGCTGCAGAGTACCCTGTCGGCACCATCTCGACCCGACCGGGCACCCTCTGCGGTGCGTGCGACGACTTTGACATTGTGATCCGCGGCGCTGGCGGGCATGCCTCGCAGCCGGAGCTGTGTGTCGACCCCATTCTCATTGCCTCCGAGGTCGTGGCAAACCTCCAGTCCGTTGTATCGCGCCGCGTGAGCGCGCTGAAGGCTCCTGTACTGAGCGTAACGCAGATCGTGGGCGGCACCGGTGCGTACAACGTGATTCCGGATACCGTGCGCATGCGCGGCACACTGCGCTGCCTCGACCGCGACACTCAGGCTCGGGTGCCCTCTCTGATGGAGGAGATCATCGCCGGCATCACAAAGGCACACGGCGCCCAGTACGAGCTGAGCTGGCTGGAGCCCAACATCGTGACGTACAACGACGCGAAGGCGTACGAAGTGGTGAAGAGCGCAGCTGAGGAAATGCTTGGTAAAGATGCGTTTGTTGTGAAGGAGGAGCCGATGTTCGGCGTGGAGGACTTCTCCGAGTACCAGGCAGTGATCCCGGGCTGTTATGCTTTACTCGGAGCGAAGCCGTACGGAGATGGGAAAACCCCACTGGCACACAACTGCATGTTCAGAGTCAACGAGGACGCCTTTGCGCACGGGATTGGGCTGCACGTGAATGTCATCCGCCGTCTGCTGATTGATTCGTAAGCCTCACCCAAGCGCGTGTTTGCCGTCAGGCTGATGCCCGTCTACGCAGCCCGCGATTGGAGTGAGCGGAGAACGACGGTGCAACAGCTGTTTTCTCGCTAACGTCATGGCTGACACTGATGTGTTCCCCTGCGAGAGATTGCACCGGACGTGCACTCCTCTCCCTTCTCCTTTTCTTCTCTGTTCGTTCTCGAGGAAGCGCGTTTGTCATTGTGTATTCTCTTCACCCGCTTCTCCCATCGATTTCCTACTCTTCCCCCCCCCCACACACACACAAGCAATGCTTTTCTATGAGGAAAGCATGCCGCTGTTTTTTGTTGTTGTACACACACATCATTTGCTTTTTCTTCTGTCTACTTATCCTACCTTCTTTGCTTGCCAGCCTTGGTCCCTTCCATTCTCCCCGTCTGCGCCACCCTACCTTTCTTCCCACGTGTGTAGCGATGGTGTGATTACCCATTCATATATATATATATATCCGTGTTTCCTTTGTTGCCACGCACCGCCCTTCCTGCACACACTGTGGGGAATATGGGTACGTCTTACCGACCCCATTATAGGGGCGCTGCCGCTCTTTCTCTATTTTTTCTCGAACGCGCATGATACTTCACGGCGCCTTCGACAGCCGCTACATGGATCGCACGCAAGCCGGAGATGACGAAGGCCAGAAGACGCAAAGTGCATGTGCGTGAACAGCAAAACAAGCCAATGAGAAGTAGGACCCTTCTGCAGCCCTCATAGCCGAAGAAGCCGCAGTGCTTGCTGCGTCGCGAGTCATCAGTGCCGTTGAAAACCCTCCTGCTGTGGTACAGGCAGCAGAAGAGTTGCACATACAGATACATATATATATATGCGTGTGTGCGTGTGTCTGAGTAAGCGCGCTTTCTGGAAGCAACCACGACTCGTCTTGCCCAGCCTTTTGCCCCCTCTCCCTCACCGAGGCCAATAAGCGACTGGACGGCAACGTCGGATCCCTTCCGTGTCCATCACTTCCACAATTGCCGTCTAGCTTTGTTGGGCATGTGTCATGCAACGCACCACTTATCTTCTTGTGTTTTCCCTACTTAGTGCTTAGCACCCAACTCACCTCGCTCATGTCATTTGTGCAGACACTAATCACAGCTGTGCAGCCTGAGGTGGTGCAATGGCGCCGCCACATCCACGAGTATCCATATGTTGCGTATGAGGAGCAGCCCACCGCCGACTACGTGGCGGACGTCCTCAGCAGCATGCCCGCACCGCTGGACATTCGCCGGCTGACGCCGAACAGCGTCGTGGCGGACCTGCGGGGTGGCGCTGGCGAGGGCCCCATGTACGCCCTGCGCGCCGACATGGATGCGCTGCCGCTGCAGGAGGAGAGCGGCGAGCCCTTCAGCTCGAAGCGGCCAGGCGTGATGCACGCATGTGGCCACGATGCCCACACGGCGATGCTGCTTGGGGCGGTGAAGGTGCTGTGCCAGATGCGCGACCGCATCCGTGGGACCGTTCGCTTTGTTTTCCAGCACGCCGAGGAGGTGATCCCGAGCGGCGCGAAGCAGCTGGTGGGCCTTGGTGTGCTGGACGGCGTGTCCATGATCTTTGGGCTGCACGTCGACGTCATGCGTCCCTCTGGGTCCATCTGGTGCCGTGTAGGAACAATTATGGGTGCGTGCAACGACTTTGACATTGTGATCCGCGGCGCTGGCGGGCATGCCTCGCAGCCGGAGCTGTGTGTCGACCCCATTCTCATTGCCTCCGAGGTCGTGGCAAACCTCCAGTCCGTTGTATCGCGCCGCGTGAGCGCGCTGAAGGCTCCTGTACTGAGCATTACCACCTTCGAGGGCGGGAGAGGAAGCTATAACGTGATTCCGGATACCGTGCGCATGCGCGGCACATTGCGCTGCCTCGACCGCGACACTCAGGCTCAGGTGCCCTCTCTGATGGAGGAGATCATCGCCGGCATCACAAAGGCACACGGCGCCCAGTACGAGCTGAGCTGGCTGGAGCCCAACATCGTGACGTACAACGACGCGAAGGCGTACGAGGTAGCCAAGGCGGCGGCGATTCGTCTTGTCGGTGAGGGCAACTATCATGACCTCTCCACTCCTCTTCTGGGGGTCGCAGATTTTTCGGAATATCAAGCGGTGGTACCCGGCTGTCTGTGCTGGCTGGGCGTGGGAAACAGCGCTTTGGGAGACGCCAACAATCACAACTACAGCTCAAGGTTCCGAATGAACGAGGCAGGGATGGAGCTTGGTGTGAAGCACCATGTGCTCATAATTGCATCGCTCATGATGCAGACAGAAGGCTCGAAGGAGTAGGTCCACCTAGTCTTTTTGGATCCTTTTACTGTACCCATTCCTTCCATCCCCTGATGGCGTGGGGCTACCTGACCCTGGTATCGGGGCCCAGTGCCCCGGCTCTTTGCGGGGAAGCCAGATAGCCTGCAGCCTGCTCGCGAGTACGGCTTTGGCCTCTTGGTGTCAGCGGACACAGGGCCGGGCTGGCAGTGCGCCGAAGGAGACACGCGGTCATGATGATCACGTGCGCACCAGTGCGCTTCGAAACGCATCAACAGTGCAACAATGGTACGCACCCAGCTGCTGTGCTTCTGTGTTCGCTGCGTTGCGCTGATGCGGAGCGTACGCCCGGACCGAGTCTGCGCTGTCTGCCGTAGCATCGCAGCGGGCTGAACGACGCCAAACGGCGCTGGTTGGCGCGGCTCCTTGATGATCCGTCGATACAAGTCTGCACTCGGCAAGAGGCGCGTCTCACCACGGCAGGCCTGCAACGGCATCTGGACTCCCGGGCTTTCAGCATTCCGATGCGACAGGAGGAAAGAAGCACGGTGCTGGCGTCTTGGCGCTCACGCCACACGACATGCGGACAGATGTAGGCCCTCGCTCCCGGTTCCCGAGGGCGGGGTTGCCGCAGCGGCGCTCTGGCTTTGCTGCGGTGACCCTGCTCGACGGATACACACATCACGTCCGGCTACACGCCTTAGAGTGACCTGGTGGCATGGGAAGCTCTCTCGATCCGGTGCCAAGCGATGTCGCACTGAGCTCTCGCGTGATTCGGATGGGCGCCAACTCGCACCACCCGATGTGGGACCCGAAAGGGCGACCCGACCGAGCCGGGACCACCCCTGCACGATTGGTTCAATGCCGAATGCTGGGCCTGTGCAAGCAATAAAGACACCTCGCCATGGCACCGCCACCACGGCGCCATTCGGACCACCGTCCACTTTGAAGAGGGGGTATGGCCCGGGTGCCGCCAGAGGTGGCTGGCACCGAATCATGCTCCCTCCAGGAGGCAATGTGGAAACTGTGCCGCTCCGTGGCTGCCAAATCGATCCGCGAAAGTCGCGCCTACACCACAGCAGCACAGAAGCGGAGACGCGCGAGCCTCAGAGCGCCGCGCCGAACCCCGACCACACAGACTCAGCTGGGCTCGTAGCGAAGACCGCCGGGAAGGCTGTCCCATCGGGTAGAGCAGCCTACAGGCAGCTCTGGACGCCAAAACGGACGCGATGGAAAGCAGCGCTCGAGAGGGTCCACTGCGCGTTGCCCGAGCGTCGCCCTCTCTTGGATGTGCTCGCCAAAGAGCCCGACGAGCTGGCCTTGAAGCATGAATACGATCCGGCAGCGCCGTCGACACCCCCCCCCTCTCTCTCTCTTATCTGCGCATTACATGCACCGGCAACGCGACATGACGACCGCCACCTGAGTGCGCAAGAGCAGTCCAGCGTATTGGTGAAGATGTGCCAGTAGAGGTCAACGCGACATCCAGCAGTCCTCTTCCGCGTCCCACGGAGCCTAAACCCCCATGCCCCTCAAACCGTTCGCGATGGGTGAGCTCGAGGCGGCACTTCGCCAAGTTCCCTGTGAGAGTGTCAAGGCCCTCCCGATGCACGGCAGGAGAACACTGCTGAACATCTGCAGCCGCAGCGTCGCCACACTGGCCCTGTCCCTGCTACATGGAAAAGAGGGGGTCGCTGTGCCCCTCCTGAAGCCGCACAAGCCCGGTGATGATCCCGCGCCTTACCACCCTGTAACGCCGGCCAGCAATCTGTGCAACTTACCCGAGCAAATCGTCTCGCGACCAGTGCGCGGCCATCTGGAAGACAAGCTCCAGCCACAGCAGCCTGGCCTCCGTCCTCACCGCTCCACCGCAGACCCCCTGGACTTGCTCCTCCGCAAAGTAGTGCAGCCCCAGCCAGCTACGATGGCCGGGGCGGCGTTTGTGGACTGCGCTCGCGCGTTCGACTGGGTCGATAACGACGCTGTCATCACGGCGCTGAGGAAGTTCAGCGTAGCGCCGTAACTTACTCGCGGGATCATGGGGACCTCTGAGATGATCGTCGCGCCTGTGTTCACTTCCATAAGAAGGGGCGAGGAAGGACAGGGAGAGCCCGTCTCGGCGCATGGCCCCGATTCGAAGGCAGGGACGGCTCATCCTAGATGACGAGAATGTAGCCGCAGTGTGACAGAGGTAGATGAGCTGTGGTTGCGTATGCGTGTACGTGTGCTGACTTGTGGCAGAAATAGGCACTTTGGCAATCTATCTCTATAGATAGAGCACTTCCGTTTTATGTTCGCCTTTAGGCGCGCCCTTTGATCTTACCCTGGCTCTCTGGCCATCTTCCGCCGCCACATTGCAAAGCAGCTTCTTTTCTTCTTCGAAGAGCTGATGGGCAAGGGACGTAGCATGGGTGACCGCTCTCGATTTACTCTCAGCCTCAGCCGCCTTTCATTCCTCTGCCCCTGTCCCGTCCGTCCGTTTGGCCCCTCTCTCCTGCTCACTGCAAAGCTTCTAAACACTCGCGTTCAGCGCCCGTGTCGTATTATCCCTCCTGGTGGGGCGACGCACAAGCGAGGAACCTGCCCTCCCTCGGCTGTTTCTCTCTGCAGCGTCTTTCGGCTGTTGTTGGTGGTGTCGTTGCGGGCGAGGGCAGACATGTTATGCCGCGAGGCATGTGTGGACGTGTACGTGCAGTCGGATGTATCGATATTTTTATTCTTAGGTGCTGATGCAGCTGCTCTCTTGTTCTCTCTGAGCCAGCGTATTTCTTGGCTGATGAGGCAAGCGCACGATAAACTGCGCGGCATGCTAGCAGCCGGCACAACCGACGGTGGCGGCGCCCGCTGTGGAGCCGAGAGGGATTAATAGGTAGTGGTGCATATGTGTGTGTGTGTGTGTGTGTGTGTGTGGTGTAGTGCTGCGGTTGAGCTAGATCTGCGGGGAATGTAACATCTAAATAAGTGTGAGACGCGGCGTGTAGCCTGAGGGAGGGTGTGGTGCTGCACGCACACGTACATGCGCATCGAGTCTGTGCGGGTATGTGTGTCGGAGAAAAAAAACGTGTTTTCATGATGATCGGCTGACAATACGCATACATGTACACCCGCCGTCATCTTTCCATCGTGCTCTTCCCCCTCCCTCCCTAAATGCCTCTCTCCCTCGCCACTTTCCCGCCTTCTCTTTATCATTCCTTTTCCTCGAGCCATCGTCACTACCGTCCCCATCATTAGGTGGTGGATGACAGTCGTTCTTCCCTCCTTTGCTCGCCTCCCTCTCCCCCCTCCAACCCTTCCTTCATCTATCACCTCTTCGTTACCGTCCGTGTGCTCCTTTTGCGCCCCAGACGGAGTCCCTGCTCCGAAGAGGGTGCAGGTGGAAAGGAGAAGAGGGGAGATTGCCAAAGTGCTTGATATATATATATATGTCTTTTGCTGCCTTGAGACTCTTTCTCTCTCTAGCCATTGTGTTCGTCTTGTTTTGCTGCTCCGTGTGTACGCATGAGGGATCGTGTGTGCGCGCATGGCTGGGACGGAGGAATTTTTCGCTCAGCACATAAAGTTGTTTGAAGTCATCGTCGTTTCGCCATGATGGACCGCTGCTGTTGCTCGGGGGAGCGCTCCCTGGGAGGCGCGTCATCCCCGTCCAAGCCCTTGCCGCTTCTCTCTCTACTTGCGGCCCTGCTGTGTATAGAGGACGCCTCCCAAAGAAGTGTGCCTGTTACCCGCTAAATCCTCCGTGTTGTACACAGTTTCCAAATATATATGTACGTTATAAGCAAAGCAAAGGTACATCCGCCACACTCACTGCCTCACAGATGCTGCGCAGGCTCTGACCCGAACAGACTGCATCCTTTTCTCCTTGTCTTTTTACCGTATATATTGTCTATGTGTCTGTTTATGTGGCAGAGGCCCGTGCCTTCGTTCTTGGAGAGTATGGCGAGGACGTGGCAAGTCGTCGCGCACACACTCACTCGGCCCAGCCGCACGCAATGTCGTCATTCCTGGCTCCACGCCTCGCTGCACCTACCACGCCCTCCCTGTATACGCGTACGGGTTTGTGTCTCCACGCCTTCACACTCTTCTCCCTCTTCCCTCTGCTCCCATCGCTATCGAGTAGTTCCACGATACAGGTGTAAGCAGCGAGCTTTTTACGGAGTGGCGATCCGTGAAAAAAACCGACGAAGACTCGCACCCGAGCTGTCGCTCGTGCGCGGCGCTTATCAGGCGGCTGGCGAAGAAAGGAGCGAAGAGGTTCAAAAGGATCTCCCGCGTCCGACAATGCGGTTGACAGCGTCGAGAGCCCTCCTGCAGCAAGCGGGGGAGATGTGCACCGCGCTTCACTGGATGTGCCGCATCGCCGCGCGTGTGCCGGAATCTGGGCTCTCGGGGTCCCAGCTGCAGGCGCTTCTGGACGATGAGTTCCCGTCGTTTTCGCCTTCCGAGGTCGGCGCCGTCACGCTGAAGGAGGCAGTGCTGAGATTCCCTGAGCTGCTTAGTGTGGAGGATGGAAGCCAGCTGCAGGCCAAATGGCGTGTGCGGCCCACTCACGCGCACAAGACTCAGGAGCAACGTGCGTCGCCCTCCTCAAAGCCCACTGAGACGTATACATTGCCCATGATGAAGCTTCAGCAGTTCTGCACGAAGCGAGCGCGCATGCATCGCAACACGTACATGCCACTCGAGTACGTGCTTAGCAAGGCCGATATCACTGATGTGAACATTGTCGGAGAGGTACTGCACAACCCGGACGCTGCCCTCGACGTGCAGGCAGGGGTGCGCATTAAGCCCAAGCGCACGCCGCGTGCAGTTGTAGCCTTTGTCGACGGAGATGCGCTTCCCGCCGTTGCCGTCGATGAAATGTGCAATGAGCTGAACGTGTTGAAGGAATCGAGCATCGTGACCATCGTGCGGCAGCCGGGCAGCCATGAGCTTTCGGCTGTCGACATTGTGTGCCCTGACGTGATTCCAACTTATCTAAGTATTGAGAAGCACGCGCACGAGTTGCGGTTGCGGAGGCCCAATGTGCGCCACGACGTCGTGTACATGTGCGCTGCTTCACAGTTCAATATCTACGCAGACCGCGTGGCGCTTCTAAACGACTTCCCTGATGCGGACGTTTACGTATGCTGCCCGAGCATGATAGCGCTGGTTAAGCCAAAGAAGGTGATTCCGTTCGAGTGAGGCTCCGCGTCGCGTGGCGTCGATCAATGTGATTACCGGAGCCTTCCTGCAAGCGAGTGTGCCTTGGTGCTTTTGAGCAAGCGCCGTTGGCAAGCATTGGCGAATACGTTTTACCTCTGCTATCTTCGTATCAGGCGAGGGAGGTGCAGCTTTTGTTGACGCACAGAGACAACCCGCTGCGGCGCGGGCTGCCGCACAGGACCGTCTTCGCATTTTCCGTTATTTGGTGTCTCCCGTCATTTTTCCCCACAGAGCGGAGAAGAAAAATAAAGAAGGTCAAAAGGTGGCGCGGTGAGGTGTTTTGCGGGCAGTACTACTGCTGCCGCGGCATTGCCACAGTTGCCATTCTGGCTAGCGGTGAGGGTGGATGGAAAAGGCGTCTGTACGTCTCACACTCGAACACATCTTTTTGGGGGTGGTGTTGACAATGACAGCTTCTCCCGCACTAACAGACGCGCACACACGCGCGCAAAGATCGATGGGCGTGTGGGCAGCCCTTAGTGGTTCATGCCCCCTCCCCCGTCCCCTTCATTGCTGCGCTCTGCCATCTCTCTCCTCTCTGGCTGTTTATATCCTGTGTGGCTTGCGCGTATGCGGCGAGCAACGCAGAACGTGAAGCGAAAGAAAAAAGGGATTTGTCCTTCGTGGAACCACAAGAGCGCCTGCACAGCGAGGTCTATCAGCGCTCTAACGGCAGCCACCATTCTATGCGTGCGCAAGGATGCTTCGGCGATGCCTGCTTACACGGCTCGTGCGTCGCTCGCTGGTCCTCTTTTCGGACGAAAAAGAAGCGCTGTTCGAGCGCTATAGCGAGATTGAAAACGCCCACTCACGACGCATTGAAGCACTGAAGGACGCGGGTCTCTTCAATGATGAGTGGATTGCCACGGAGAAGGTGCATGGCGCCAACTTCGGCATCTACTCAACAGAGCATGGGAAGACTATTCAGTACGCGAAGCGGAGCGGCATTATGCCGCCGTACGAGCACTTTTTTGGCTACCACATCCTCATACCTGATCTCGCGAGGTATGCCAAGCAAGGGCGAGAACTGCTTACAGAACAGCTCGGCATGTCACCCAGCACCGTAATCATCAACGGTGAGCTGTTTGGTGGCAAGTATGACCATCCAAGCGTGCCGAAGCGGCGGCAGAACGTGATGGTGGCCGGTAGGCCACGCACCATCACGGCTGTGCAGAACAATGCCTTTCCTCAGTACTGCCCAGACCTGCATTTCTATGCCTTTGACATCAAGTACCGGAAGACCGAGGAGGAGGAGTACTGCACCATGACGTACGACCAAGCCTTGGCCATCTTCGAGAAAATTTCGGGCCTGCTCTACGCGAAGGCTATCATTCGAGGGCCGCTGAGCAAGGTGGCCGCGTTCGACGTGGAAAACTTCGTCACGACAATCCCGCCGCTGGTGGGCATGGGCGACTACCCGCTCAAGGGGAACTGGGCGGAGGGCCTCGTTGTAAGACACTGCCGTCGCGGCGAGCCTGACTTCGACGCAAAGGGCCTCACCATCATGAAGTTCAAGTGCACCGCCTTCCAGGAGATCTCGACCGACCGCCGCCAGGGACCGCGCGTAGACGCGCTGGAGGAGGTTCGGCGGCAGTCCATCAAAGTCTCCGGTGTACAGCTGCCGGACATGGAGAGCGTCATCGGCGACCCCGAGGTGCTCCAAGCGGCGCATCGCCTGCTCGACCACGTGTGTGAGAATCGCCTTCAGAGTGTCTTGTCCAAGATCGGTACAGGCCCGTTCGAGACGCAGTCCATGACCCCCACAGAGCTCTCCACGCTGCTCGCAAAGGATGCGCTGAAAGACTTCTTGAAGGAGGCGGATGCAAAAATCGTCAACACGCCGCTACTCGTGCGCCGCGAGATGGTCCGCTACGTTGTTTTTGAGGCGCGCAAGTACGTGGCCAGCAGATGGAAGGACGTCGTTGGGCAGCAAAAGGAGGCAGACGGGGCGTCGTGACAGCCGCGGTCGCTCACTCAGTCTCTCTCTCCCTCTTACCCTTTCTGCGTTTGTGTACATGGTGCTCTTGCTTCACCCATGTGCACATCCCCATTCTCCCTGGCGGCGCGTGTGCTGGGCGCTGAGCTGTCTTTGCGCCGCGCTGCTGAAGAAGCGCGTTGTTACAGCGACCAGCGAAAACCGTGTTCACATGCCTCTGCAAGAACAACGCCACAGACAGCAAAAAGTGAACAACGAAAACGATGCGGCGGCATCCGGTGCATGGGAAACGTTTGAGGCGGTATCGCCTTTTCCCGTGTGCAATCGGATCAGCATCTTAGCTCTCTCTCTCTCTCTCGCACAGGTGGGGTGGAGGGGAGTCACTGCTAGAGGTCATCTGCTGCTCCCCTGCCCCTCGTCTCTCTCGTCTGCTGCCCACTCTTTTTTTTTCACGCCTCCATGTCTGACGTTTTTGTCTGCACGCTCCCCCTCCACCCCACTCTTGCCCATTCTCTCTCTCTCTCTTTCTCTCGCACGCGCGCGCGCACTCGCAAATGCTCACACGCATGCAGCGGTGTGTCCGCATATACCCTCGCACATCTATGAGCACGCACACGCACGCGTATAGTTCTATATCCACTTCAGTATCAGTCCCCCTCCCCCTCACCGGCCTTTCCTCTCCCCAGCCTTGCAGGGGGACACACTACCCAGACAGCAGCGTGGCAGAGTGCGCGGAGTTGACGCCTCGCCCCTCGTGTCCCCCTACCCCTTCTCTTAGACGAAGCGGAGCCTAAATCGATAGACGCCGTTTGGCAGCTATCTAGGACGCAGCGTGCGCCACGCTCTTTCTCCTTCCATCTCCATCGCGAGCGGAGAGAGAGGTGGGGCAGAGAGAGAGAGACCGGCTTCGACTTGCTCCCTCCCCGTTGCTCCTTCCACTCGCTCGTGAGGTGTCAGCGATCACTCGCGCTCAACTCTTTTCTGCGCAGCCGCACCTGCATACGACATTGTTAGCGCGTTCTTTAGGCGTACAGTAATGCGGGTTCTTCGGCGCTGCTCGTCAGTGTCGCCTGCTAGGACACTACCGGCTACTGCTGCTGTGAGCCAACTCCGCTGGGCGGCGGACGAGGCCCGTGCACAGGTGCCTCGAAGCGGCGTGCTGGCGCGGTGGACAGGGACCGGCGCAGCGGCAACGCAGCCAAACCAGAGTCTGTTGGGCAAAGGCATGAGCTTTGCCTCTGGCCTGCTGCGTGACATCTCTCCCTCCACCCGAAGTGCCTCCACAAACGCGACCATTGACTCCACCGTAGGCGATGTCCTATGGGACTTGTGCGAGCGCATGGACTACTACGTCCAGTACAACATTCCCTCCAGCTGGCAGGTGACAGAGCTGCTGCGCGACAATAGCATTGCCATCCAGTGTAGCCCGCCACCGCCCACGGAGGCTGCGGAGGGGTCGGGTGCAGCCGTGCACGGTATTTCACTCAACTGCTTTGCATACAAGCAGCGCGTAAAGCAGGCAGACAGCGTTCGGCTTCTGCACGTCTTCCTGAAGCGCTTCAACGCATCGGTGAACAACTCGCTGGAGTTGCTGTCCGAGGGTTACCCGCCGCTGCCGCCAGCGGAGGTGAGGGCACCCGCCAATGGCAGCAGCGGCGGTGCTGGGGATGCCAGAACGGTGACGAGCGCTTACTCGCATGACACCGGAGACGACGAGGGCACGTGCCAGACGCTCGCCAAGCAACTGAACAGCGCGGTGGCGGAGGTCACCTTTACGCCAGGCCCCGGCCAACCACTTGCCCATGGTCTGTGCCGCGCCTTCTACAACTCAAATGGCCGATTCCACTACGTTATCGTTGTCGCGGTGCCGGAAGAGGAGTACGCTAACTCGCTCGACCTCATGATCCACGCTTTGGCTTCGGTTGTGGAGAGTCGTGTGGAGGCTGCGGCGAAGCGGACATAACGCCAGCCACGACAGAGGGTGAGGGGATGGGTGTGGAGAGAGCAAGATACACCTCCATTCACGGGGTCGAAAAACGAGGTGTCCACCCTCCCCACCTACCCACCCTGTACCACTCTCGTTCTGCACTACTCGTTCATTCTTCCCTCAGTGTGGTCTCCTCATCCCCCCTCCCCCCCCCCCGCTGCAGGGTGTGTCCCTCCGCGTCAGTTTTCAATTTCTTCACAGTGAATATCAGCACGCCCGTGAGGGCGTGTCTGCAGGTGTCGGTGTTTGTGTGGGCGTGTGTGTGTGTTGGGGGGGGGGGGGTTGGCGCGGCAGATGTGCTGCTCACTGACGTACACTACAAGTCGTTCCGTTTCGCTTACTGTCTCTCCCCTCGGGTGTATATGCCTGTGTGCCAGTCTCTCGTCCCCCACTCCACCCCTCCTCCCCTGTCTTTGCCCTGCTCACGTAAGTGGGACCACACGAATGCGCGTATTTGTGCGTGTGCTGGTGTTTTGTTGACGCGCATCAACGACATGAAGAGAGAGATGGGCCGATCGAAACGCTACGAACCTCTCGTCGATGCAGCCGTGTGGGAGTTCGTGAGGAAGCGCGGCGGATCAGCTTTGTGTCTGTGTGACCCTCTAACACCCCGTCACTGCCCCCTCATCGCCATGATCGGCTGATGCGCCTCAGAGCCTTCCATTCGTCCCTCCCTCTTCGGCCTCCTCAATCCTGTCTTGTCAGGGCAGCCTCAGCCATGTCTGTCTCTCTACCTCCTCCGAGCACCGAGGGGCACGGTGCGGTACAGCTGCACGAGCATAGCAACGCCAACCTTCTCAAGATCGACACCCATGACACATACTCCACCGTAGGCGCCATCAAGAAGCTCATTGTGAAAGCCGTACCAGCGGAGGAACGCGAAGCACCGCCGCAGCCGCTTCTCAAGGGACTTATCCGCATCAACAAGAATCCCAAGAATGCGTACCTCTTCATGGCCTTCGAGACCCCTGAGGACCGTGCGGCCGCCTCCGCCGTGCTACAGACCATCTCCCACCGTGGCCGCCCGTGGACGGAGACGGCGGTGTCGCCACGCGACTTGGAGCTCACACACAAGGGTGGTGTGAAGCGTCGGCGCGACGGCGACAATGGCAATGGGAGTAGCAAGCTGACACAGTACGAGCACCTTCACATGGAGGAACAGCTGGACTGCAAGAAGCGGCACTGTCTTAACGTGATGCGGAGAATTCTGCCCGCCGGCGTGTATGGCTACGCCGCCTTCCAAGACCGCTTTGCCGGCATCCTCACAAGCCCCATGACGGAGGGCTACCGCAACCACGTCAACCTGTCGTTTGGGTTCTGCGCAGATGGCAGTACGCCGGCGTTGGGCTTCCAACAGGGCTCTCTCGTGGAGGGAACGGCCGCCGTCCTCCCCGCCACGCTGCCCGATAAGGACATTGTGACGATGAACTCTGCCGCCAAGGTGGTGGCCGCAGCGCTGATGGGCGTGTGCATGGAGTTCAGAGACGTCGCGAGGGGAGCCCTCGACGTCTTTGATAAAGTTAAGGCCAGCGGGTTCTGGCGCAAGCTGCAAGTGCGTCACAACGTAAAGGGCGAGGTGATGATGGACGTAGAGGTGGATGTCGCCAGCACGACCGCGGACGTGTGGACAGCGGTGCGACAGCGCCTCGTGGAAGTCTTCACGTCTGAGGAGATGCGTGTCAAGCTGGTTGCAGCGACTGGTCTGTCCACAGCGGCCGTGGTGAGCCTCCAGTGCCACACACACACGGGAATCAGCTCCCTGCCCCTCGACGTGCCGCGCGAGGTGCTGTATGGCGCACCCACCCTCACCGAATACCTTGCGGAGCTGTGCTTTGAGCTTAGCCCGACAGCGTTCTTTCAGGTCAACACGCCGGGCATGGAAAAGATGCTGACGAAGGTGGCTGAGGTGGCTGAGCTGTCGACGGGCACAACGCTGCTGGACTTGTGTAGTGGCACAGGGACGATTGGGCTGACGCTGTCGAAGCACGTGAAGCGCGTTATCGGCATTGAGCTGGTGGAATCGGCCGTTGCGAATGCGCGGCGAAACGCTCAGCAGAACGGCATCACCAACGCGGAGTTCCATTGCGGACGTGTGGAGCACCTGCTCCCCTCCGTCATCAGCAGCCTGCCTGCCGAGGACCGCGGCGACATTGTGGTCATCCTCGACCCGCCCAGGGCGGGGGTGAACAGCACAGTACTGAAGTGGATTCGCGGCATGGAGACGATACGGCGTGTGGTATACATTTCCTGCGAGCAGAAGGCGCTGGAGCGGGATTGCCCTGGGCTGACGAAGCCCAGCACCAAGTCGTATCGAGGCACCCCGTTCGAGGTCACTGCAGCTTTTGCCGTCGATCTTTTCCCGCACACACATCACGTGGAGATGGTTGCAGTGCTTACACGTCGCCCAGCAAGCGCTGCAGCCCCTGCAAGCGAGTTGGCACCAGCATCAGCACCAGCGCCGCTGAGTGCAGAACGCGTGGCCGAAGAGGAGACAGTCGCCGACGCTAACGGTGGCTGCGTCGAGTAGCGGAGTCTCACTGAAAATGAAAGACACGACGTTGCATGGGGGTCTCGCATGCAGACAGATATGTGCGTGCTTATGCTGGTGAGAGAGAGAGAGAGAGATCACGTAGCGCATGTGTGCGTAAGGCAGGCGCTCCCTCGTTAAAAACAACGCTAAGCGCTTGTATTGGTGCATCCTGCGCATGTGTGCATCTCCCCACACAGTCACACACGCCAGCCACCCGCCACGGCAAGGAGAACGGTGAGCGGTCGCTTGACCATCTTCCCTCCATGCCTGTCCCTGCGCATCTAACTTTCCTCTCTGTTCTCATCGTTCTCGCTCCCTCTCGCCTACATTCTTGTGCACCCCACGCGCGCTGTCGTGGAAGTGGCCACAAACCCCTGCTTGCAGCTACCACCGCCCCCCCCCCGCGTCCTTCCACCTTCACTGTCTCTGCAGCGTTTTCTCTCCCCTAATCGACAAAAAAAAACGCAAGTGCGCGTCGTACGCACAGCCGCCTCGCCTTTGTGTGCATCTCTGTATATCTGCGTGTGTTGGCACTCGTGTGCTCCACGACGAGAATGTCCGCATGGTCAAACCGCAATCTGGCCGCGATGCTCAAGGAGCAGAGGGCCTCTCCCGCCACGATGGTGGCGCCGCTGGACAAAGCGACGGACGGCGATGTGCCGAAACGCCCGGTGGTGTCGGTGGAGCCGAAGAAGCCGGAGCCCCCCGCTCCTGCCGCGGCAGGAGTGGTGGCGGCGGTCTCCACGCCTACTGAGCCTGTGCCGACCTCTGGGCCTGCTTCTGGAACAGAGGTGGTGTACACTTCCATAGGCCCTGTGTCGATGCCGCAGGCCCTCGCCAAGCTGGTCATGCCCTCTGAGTTCCGTTTCGCAGGTTCCGTCGAGGCTCCGAAGCCCGTCGCTACCCTGCAGCCCGCCGTGACCCAGCAGCCAGCGGAGGCGGCGCCGAAGCCGGTGGCCATTGCCCCACCCATCCCTGTCGCGGTAGCCCCTGCGCCGACCGTCACGTCTTCCTCCGATCTGCAGCAGTCCCTATCGCAGCAGCAGCACCAGTGGAATCCGCCGCAGCCGGCGTACAACCCGCCAGTGAACGACTACGTGCATCGGTACCAGGGTGCCCTGCCGTACGGCGGCGAGCTTGGCAGCGTGCCGCGCTTCTACAGCACCGAGAGGCAGTACAACGCGCAGCCCTACCATCCCACCTACCACACCCCATACTACCGTAGCAGCTACAGCAGCAGCGCCATCCAGTACGATGGGTACGGTGACATGTACCACAGCCACTACTCTGGTCAGGGTGCCCCGTACATGGGCGGTCGCCTGCAGGCCCACCCGCCGTACTACCCGCCTCGTGATCCCTCGCTTCAGCAGCGCCCTGCGGCTCAGTACAACTAAACCTATAAGCAACGATAATGATGCGATGCCGGAATCACAGCGCAGCTCCTCATTGGTGCGTGTGTGCTCATGCGCTGAGTAAACGGTTCTCGAAGTACAGGATAAATTTTTGTATGTGCTTGAGTGAGATGGTGCTTGTAATGGTTTTCTCTTCGCCCCCCCCCTCCTCCCCCATTTTTATTCTCGTCCTCGTCCACCATCGCAGCTTCTGACGCCGTCCATTCCGTAACCCACTCGCTCTCTCGCGCACAAGTATCACGCAAGCGCCTCTAATGCACTCTTTTCTGTTGGACTCGTGGTAATCTAATGGGCGCTCTCGTGCGCCTTCCTGTGGCACCGTTCGCGGCCCCGCAGAGTCGACGCTCTAATCCTATCCGGACTTCGTTCCCTTGTCCGCTACGGGAACGCCGTCTGGCGCCTGCAGAACACCTTCAGCACCTCCCGTAGGCCTGTGTTGCCCCCGCCCCTCCCTCCGCTCCCGTGTCTGGGCACTTGAATGCGCATGTGTACGAATGGGCACCGTTTTGCACCGCAGCAGCACACGACATCTGATGCTCCCACCCCTCCTCCTCCTCCTCCTTATGTCACTCCCTACCCTCACCTCTCGCCCCCTCAACCTCGTACCACATTGTTCTTCGCCCGTGTCTATGTTTCTCTCTTTCTCGCCTCAAACTTCACTCCGCCCCGCCGTCTCGCATGTCGGCCGCCTTGCATACTGCCACCTGTAGTAGCACCGATAGAGAACCATAACTACGCACAGCGTCTCTTATTTCACAACCCTCACGGATCCAAACCATACCTGTTCCTTGACTCCGGCACCTGTGCGTGTCGTTCTTTCTCTGACACCCCTCTATCACCACCTCATATTCTACGCAGCGGCGGTAACAATACGTGTGTGTGTGTGTGTGTGTGTGTGTTTGCCCACCCATCAGCCCAGCATGTCCTCCGCCGACTCCATGTTCGCAGATGCGGACAAGAAAACGAAGAAGATGTTCTTCAAGGACTTCGAGGGCGCCTTCGACCTCTTCAACAAGGCCGGCGTTCGGTACAAGCTGGACAAGGACTACATGCGCGCCGGCGAGGCCTACTCGCGCGCCGGAGACTGTGCGGTGAAGCTTGGCGACAAGGCGGGCGCCTGTATGGCCTTTGCCGACGCCGCGAATGCCTACAAGAAGATCGACGCGGGCAAAGCCAAGACGATGGTAGACATGGCAGTGCGTCTGCAGCTTGAAAACAACCGCCTGTCCGGCGCGGCGCGGCTTCTCTTGGAGTTCGCTACCTCTCTCGAGGAGCAGGGGTCCGGCATGGACGCCATCCCATATTATGAGCAAGCCATGCAGTACTTCAACGCCGAGGACCAGAAGGCGCAGGCGCAGAAGTGCATGATCGCGATAGGGAAGATCTGCGGCGAGAACGACCAGTATGGCAAAGCTCTCATGTACTACGAACGCATCGCCAATGAGATGCTTGGCGGTCCTCTCAAGTTTCAGGCGCAGGACTACTTCCTGCGGGCGATGCTATGCCGCTACGCCATGGTGAACAACGACAACCGCTTCGAGGGGAGCGAGGAGTGCCGCGACGCACTGCAGCAGTACATGTCTGCCGACATCTA
Source organism: Leishmania major strain Friedlin (assembly GCF_000002725.2). NCBI lineage: Eukaryota > Euglenozoa > Kinetoplastea > Trypanosomatida > Trypanosomatidae > Leishmania > Leishmania major. The sequence continues at coordinate 707,631 of NC_007261.2, read as the reverse complement.
TCTAAAGAACACGCGCGAGGCGGAGTTCCTGCAGCTCATCCTGGAGGCCGTCACCGACAACGACATGGAGAAGTTTGAGCTCGGTGTGTCACTGCTGCAGGACATTCGCAAGCTGGACGACTGGAAGACGCATGTGCTGCTCGTGGTGAAGCACAACATGGAGAGCCTCACGTAAGCCCATCCATGATTGACGTGAGAGGGAACAAGAGAGTGAGAGCGGGCAAGGCGAGGCCCCACCCACTTATGTGGATGTGCGAGCGTGTAGGGGGGAGGAACACGGCTGGGTAACTTGAGACAACACTCTCTCTCTCTCTGTGCCCTACGCGCGCACGCCATGCTACCTCGCCGGCGCTCTTGTCTGCCTCACCTCTCTTCCTCCCCCACTATTCTTCTTGTCATCCATCCTCAGATCTGCAACATTCACATATGCAAGTGCCCTCTGACTAGTGTGCCCTCCCCCCTCCCTGCTGCCATCTCAGCCGCCTCGCTGGGTGTCCCTCCCCGGACATGTGCGCGTTGACTGCGGGGCTTGATGAAGGGCGCCGAGACACCGTAGCCTGTTAACAGCGAGCGGCGACGCCTCGATCCCTATGTTCGCTCTCTCCCTCTTGTTTGCTTGCTCTCGTCCACTTCGCTGTGGACTTCGTGTTTGCTGCCTGCGCTACTCGTCGTGCTGTTCGTTTTCACGGGACAGCTGCTGCGACGGTGGGTGTAGGGGTCGCGGGACCGACATGCGCGTGTTCATGCCTGCATGTGCCTGTGCGTGAGACGACGAGATCGCACATATCTGGTAGTCGTCCCTCCACCTTTCCTGTCTCACCCCCGGGTACTCGAGTGTTACGGTGGCGTTGATTGTCTCGCTGCTTCAGAGGAAGTGCGAAGCCCTCTCTCCCATTCTCGCGAGCATGCCCTTCCGCTTCATCTCTTGGACATAGGCTGAGGGGCGGCGAGACACAGAGGTGTGAGTGTGTGCTTGGTCTCTGAGAGGGTGTTTGCGCCGGGTCACCGAGCCGCTCCCCCCCCCCCTTCTCTTCTCAGCGACCCTACTTCCCAGGGCGCGGTGAAGAGAGCACGCAAGTTGCTGAGGTCGCCCGTGCTGTTGTGCCAAGAAACTGGTAGTCATAACTTTTACCGCTGTCCCCCTGTATCTGCAGAGCGCACAGGCAACGACACTCTCACCGCACGGTCTCCCCTCCTTTCCTGCTTGCGCCTACACCTTCGCCTCTCCTCCTGCGATCTGCACATCTTCTCGAAGGCCACTCATACACGCATACACGCCTACCCTTTGCCTCTTATACGCTGGACGGAGACGGACACGTGTGCGGGACCGTATGCGTGTGCAGGTGTGTTAGCGAATGGGGTGACGCGCACAGAAACGCACGCGCGCCCTCAGACGAGCATGACATCATCCCAGGGAGCCCTGTTGCGCACCCTCCATGATGCCATCACCCACACCTTGCGCAATGCCGACGAGGTTGCGGCAGTAGTCGACGCCGCAGTGCAACTCTCCTCCTTACGCTATCGATCCCTCGCATCGTCGTGGGATCTGCCGAAGCTACTCTCGTCCGCGTTACGCACGCAGCTCAACACGCGCATGCGCTCGCCTGCGGCAGTGGCAAGCAGCGTCAGTCCAGCCTCTCTGTGCTGCGTGCTGGCAGCGGCGTGGCGGTTGTGTCCGCTGGTGACGTTGCCGTTGCCTTGTGCAGCCGCTGACGGTTGCACCTCACCGGCCAGCATCGCTTTGCTTCTGTCGCTCAGCGAGGAAGACGTGGAGCGGGTGGGACGAGAGATCGCGTCGCTGGAGAACGCTCCGTGTTCTTCGGATACAGCAGAGCCGCCTGCTCGTGGCACAGCAACCGCTGTTGTGACGTCGCTACTACTCTACTGGCACATACTCTGTGCCGAGGCGCAGGAGGCCACTGCAGAGAGCGAGGAAACGTTTCGGCGGGTGTCGGCGACGGTGTGGCGGTGTCTGCAGCACTGGACCGCGTCTGACGGCTGTGACGAGGTGCGCCGTACGCTCCTCAAAGCATGGGTGAGTACAGTGCTGCGGCGTGCGCTATTGTGCACGAGCGACTTGTGCGTGATGAGCGCTGTAACGCTGTTGGACGCCGTCGTGCCGCCGAGCATGAGCATGACAACGGCCATGACTTTTGGCTCGTGCGGTCCGTCGAACAGTGGACTCAGCGAGCTGTGGGCAAGGCTGCACCTGCGCGTCTGCCAACACGTCATGGAAGACATGCGCGTGCGCCAAGCTGCCTTCAGCGCAGAGTGGAGTCGCTCCGTCGTGCCGGTGCTCACTCGCGCTTTCGCGCAGGAGCCACCCTTGCTATCCCCCTCCTTCACCAACGTGATGCAGTTTGCCGAACCGCTCGACACTTCGCTGGGTGAGCTGGTGCGTGTGGTCCATCGTATGCGGCGGTGCGCGCTCGGCAGCAGTGCCACATCGCAGGCGGACGATTTCGCCTCGTGTGTGAGTGCAGATACCCTGGCCCCGCTCTTGTGTTTATCGCGTCTCTCTCCAAGACTGGCCGAAGCGGGTGTACCGATCGCACCCTTCGCGACTGCCAACATGTATCGCACATACGTGACGCCGTTAATCGCGGTGTCGCTTCGCTGGGGCCTCATTGCAGAGGCGTGTGCGCTCCTGGATTGGTTCACCAACGCGCTGGACGATCGTGGAACGCAGTGGCAGCGGCGCCTGCATCGCATCCTGGACGGCCTTGCGCCAGGCGCGTCCTCTGCAGCGCCAGGGGACAGCTTGACAAGTCCACGCGGACAAGAGGGCGGTCTGCCGTACTTCGAGTGGCTTGAAGAGGTTCGGTGCACCTCCTCAACGGCTCTGGACGTGCTGGCCACTTGCGATGATGTCAGGCAGCTGCGGCCGGTATGTGACGCCCTTCTGCGTCACCGCCCCGCGGAGTGGGCCACGGAGGTACTCCAGGACTCGTTTGCCCCGTTATTTGTCCTTAGCGGAGTCACGCGCCTGATTGAGGCACTACTGCAGGCCCGCGATGCTCCACTGGCGCGCTTCTACGTGACTCTGCTGGGGCGCCTCCTTCCGCGTTGCCCCTGCCCGACGCAACTCGAAGTATTGCTGCGCCTTGTGCATCGCCTGGCCACCGTACTCACCACCACCCACCTCTCCGCTGCAGACTACGCGGCTCCAGACAGCCTCTACGGTGCGGCCTTGGCAAGGTGGCAACGCCTGAAGACCGCCCTAGAGCACGCGGACGCAGAGCTCTCCGACGCAGACAACGCGGACGGTTCAAGGCATGTTGGCTGGCCACGGCAGAGCACCGCGGGTCTTGCGTGGGACGCTCGGAAGCATCTTCAAAGTTTCTGCGCGCACAGCAGAGTCGAGAACAGTTGCACCGCCGCCTCTGCTCAGATCACGCCCCACTCCCCCGCTGTCTCCCTGGGCACCGTTGTGGTGCTGTGCTACGTCCCCGCCAGCTCGCAGAGTGAAGGGGAGGGGCTGCTGTGGCTCCGGCGCACTCGGACCAGCGCCACGTGTCCCTCGGAAGAGCAGCGGGTGCAGGACCAGCGGCTGCGCGGCCTAACGGCGCGCTGCTCTGTGGGGGGAGCGCTTCGGTCATGTGCAGCTGAGGTAACAGACGTGATGAACCGAAACCGAGCACAACTGATGCGGGGCACCGCAAGCGCAGTCGGAGAGACGGGTCGGTTCCTTGACAGTCAAGGCCAACGTGAGCTCACCGCAAGCACAAGCTCCGCATGCCAGCGAGCAGGCGACGGTGCCGCGGCGCCGACCGAAACGGATGCTCAGCGACAGCGGCGGCGCAAGGAGGCGTGGTGGTGTGAACGGTTTGAGCTTGACGATCGTATTGGCCGGGTCGCGGCATCGATGCAAGACGCCCTCGGCGCGGCACATATGCTGCTGCTCGGCTACCCCAGTACCTCCCTCGGTGGCCAGCTGCAAACACTGGCAGCGCGTTTTGCTTGCGAGTGTGTGCGCCTCCGCGGTGCCAGTCACTGCCCTCCTATGGACGCCTTGCAGCACGTCACTCTGCAGGTTCTTGCGGCGGCTCCGTACCTGTGGAAAGATGAGACACCGCCTCGTGGGCAGACCACGTGCTGGTACGGCCCACGCAACGCACGCAGTTGCGCGTGCTGTATGCAGACAGTGAAGCGCGCGCACCGGATGCTGCTCGAGGCGGTCACGGCTCTGGGACAGCTGGTCGCTGCCGCCACAGCAGCAGCGACGGAGTCATCTTTGTCGTGTGCACTCGCTAGCGAGCCCGCAAACGTGGAGGAATGCTGGCTGGCGCTGTTGGCGGATAGGTCGGTGCAGGGTGTTGTGGAAGAAATGGTGCCGGCTGTGTTGAACGCCTACTACCACGAGCTCACGCCAGACGCCGCCGCGAACGCTCCGGGTGATGAGGAGGAGCGCCGTCACCACCATGCGGACTTGCTCCTTGTCCCGCGCGAGCACGTGTACCTGGTGCTGGACGGAGAGCTGCACGCGCTGCCTTGGGAAGCTCTGGGTGTGTGCCAAGAGCGTAGTGTCTCTCGCGTGCCATCGCTCGAATACCTGAAGCACTGCAGCACCGACGCGTCGGCCGTATCCCTGCAGCGCTTATTTGTCCACCGCGATGACGCGGCGCTGCAGCACGGCCCCTCCAGCCTTACGGATCTCATCGCGCAGCACCCACGTTGGGAGGTGGTCTACGGCGAAACGCTGCAGGCAGCAGCTGCGGCGGCACGAGACGGCAGCAGCGCCGTCACATCGCCTCTAATGCGCCGCCTCCTCTCCCGGTGCGAGGCGGCGAGCGATCGCATAGACACGTATGTGTACGCTGGTCACAAGGGCGGGGAGCACCTGGTCCCTCGCGGAGCACTGTACGACTGGATTCCCGCTGCAGCTGGCACACCCCCGACGCTGGTGCTGCTGATGGGCTGCAGCTCTGCTCGCATGCAGGCCAGCGCGCTCTACGACTGCTTTGGCCTGCCCTTCGCATACCTCAGCGCAGGCGTGTCGTGCGTTCTGGGTTGCCTGTGGGACGTCACGGACGCCGACATTGACCGCCTCACGGGTCGCTTTCTCCAAGTGGCAAGTCAGGCGACGGCGAACGGCGAAGGCATAACCGTCGGGGAGTGCCTGGCGGTGGCGCGCCGGGCCTGCAAGCTGCATTACCTGACAGGCATGGCCACCGTCTTCTACGGCGTGAACTGTTACGTGACGGCTGCGAGGGAGGACGACAGCAAGGGTGCTGCGTGATGGGCAGTGGCGCTGCTTCTTTCTCTTGCTCTTTCTCTCCTCAGGATGGGGGCCCGGCGATGTACGTGCGCGTGGGTGTCCTGCATGCCTTGCGACCTCCCCCCTCCCTCTGCACCGGTGCTGTGTGGCCGCGTATCCACACGCACACCCCCGCATGTGATGGTGGTGATGATCAGCGCATTGCCTGCCAGCTCGTTTGTGCTGTTCTTCTCTCTGGTGGAGCTCATCTCGCTCCATCGACCACCTGGTGCACAGGTGTACTTGGTGCCTCTCTCTGTGTGTCTGTGTGTGCGTGTGTGTCCCCGCTTCGTGTCCCCCCCCCCTTCTCCTCCTCGCCCCCTTGTTTTTCCTCACCACCTTCGATACATCATTGGAACACGCAACGGCACTGACAGCGTCAAACGAGGGGCTCACATGTATGGCAACGAGGTGCGTGTCATCGCAGGTCACCGGAGTATAAAGGTCGTGCTTCTCCGCCTCTGTCTCCACTCCGTCAGTGGGGCTCCTCAGCGGTAGCGGTGCGCGCGTCTTCGTTTGTGTGCGCACACCAAAGGGGAGAGGGTAACACCCGCATATGCACCATCGCGACTTGTCTCGTTTTCTTTCCAGCGTCGTCAGTAAAACACATTCCAGCACACGTCCTCGTCTCTCTCGCACCCCTGCCCTTTATCCTGGCACCGCAGCATTTCACGGCTGCACGCTGGTCCATCGCAGACGCAGTGCCTCATCAAACTCGAACACACGCGAAGACCTACGCGACATACGCAGAACAGCGGGTCTACACACATAGCAGTAGCAAAAAAGTCGACGCCCCTCCTCGATCGTCACACCCACCGCCTCCTCACTGCCTTCTCTCACGTCCCCTCCCCCTCCCGCGCAGACAAGATGGCAGGTGCAGGTAAGAAGCGCTCTCGCTCTGCACAGTCAGAAACGGCGCCGGCAGCTGAGGCTGCACAGCCCCAGGTGGAACACCCGGCTGACGTGGCGGATGCCGCCACCAAGGCGATGGTGAACCGCGAGGAAGAGATGGTCGGCCAGCTGCACGTGCAGCACGCGCAGACGACAAAGAAGATGACGAACCGGCAGAAGATGCTGGTTCTCGGTGCCCGTAGCATGACGAGCAAGGACCGCCACCTGCTGCTCGACCTGCGTGGCCTCATGCCACACTCCCGCGAACATCCGAAGATTGGACGCACGAACACCCTTGGCGATGACCTCATCGAGCTGTGCGGACTGCATCAATGCAATAGCGTTATGTTCGTCGAGCCGCATCGCAACGATGTCAGCTACCTGTGGATCGGACAGGCCCCCAGCGGTCCGAGCATCAAGATGCAGATAAACAACGTGCACACGGCGGACGAGATTCGTATGGCGGGCAACTGCCTCAAGTACAGTCGTCCGCTTCTCCACTTCGACCGCGACTTTGAGCTGCACCCGCACCTGCGTGTGGCCAAGTCGCTGCTGCACATGGCCTTCAACACGCCCCGCTACCACCCCAAGTCAAAGCCGTTTGTAGACCGCATCATGTCTTTCCTGTGGCTCGACAACCACATTTGGGTGCGTAACTACCAAATCGTACCAACAAGCCCGCCGTCGCTGATGGAGATCGGGCCCCGGTTCACCGTGGAGCCGGTGGCAATCTTCAACGGGTGCTGCAAGGGAAGCGTGCTGTGGAAGAGCGCGACGGCGCGGCCACCAACGGAGCAGCGCCGCGACCGCAAGCTGCGTCGCCTCGAGAAGCAGCAGGCCAACGAGGTGATCAAAGAGAAGTCCGAGAGGCACAAGGCGCTGCATCCGGCACCTAGCGCCGACCCGCTCGACCTCGTCTTCCGTGACTGAGAATAAGAGAAAGATAAGGGCTGGAAACCGGCAACGGTATCGTCGCCTCACCTCCTTCGCCGGTGTCTAATAAGTATGTGCGTGTAAGCCGCACAGCGAACCGCAGTTTCATCAATGCGCATGCGTCGGCATGACAGCGCCTGTACCTGCGATTGTCGATGAAACGTTATCCGCTGTTCTGTCGGAGTGTTGGTGTGCAGAAGTGTATCTTCGGATGAGTGGGCCACTGTTTTCCTGTGCGCAGGCTATCGCTGCTGCGCAGCCTACACGCACGCCGCCGCTCAAACTGCAGTGCACAGCCTGGGGCAAGAAGAGAGGCACAAAACGCATCCAAAAGCTCAGTCCGCGTGAGCGGCGCACGATGCGTCAAAATGGGGGCACCACACAAACGTGTTCAAGGTGCGCGCGGCGTGCTTAGCCACCCTCGCGCTTGTGCGCGTACACTTACAGACGTTGGCGAGCGGTGCCTCGTGGAAGCAGTCGTCACGCGAAGAGGGCGTAAGAACCGCACTCGCAGCTCTACCGCCGCCCTCCTGGCACAAAACAGTGCTCTGGCAGCAGGGAACGCTTGGGGAAGAGGGCAATAAAGCAAAAGCCCGAGCGCACGGGAGAGCGAGGAGTCCAGCGTGTGCGTTGTCGCCACCGTCTGTCCACTTGTGTGCGTGCGCGCCCTTGGAGGGGGTGCATGGCGTCCGAGCCCACCCCCACCCTTCCTTCGTGCTCCCCATTTCACTCCCCTCACTCCTCCTCCTCTACCTCTTCCGTCTCGTGAGGTCCATCGCGCACACGCGTTCACGGCCCTCCCTCCCTCCGTGTTGCGCCGGCATCAAGAAGAAGGTCACGGTTGTCGCTCGCCCACCCCCGCTACCCCCCCCCTCATCGACCGTCTACACGCCTCATCCCACTCCCACCCATCACTAGGGCAGCGAAGCCGTCAATGCAGCTCGTCAGCGACCTTCAACAGCGGCCCAAGAAGGGGCGGCTGTCAATCGAGAAAAACATCGTGCCCTTCTACGATCTCTGCACTACGGTGCAGCTTGTCACGTTTCTCATCCACACCGTCACGACCATGATTGGTGCCAATCGCACCTTCACGCGCTCCATCATCGTCCAGAACAACTTTGAGCTCACGCCGTCCCTCGTGTACAAGACACGCGACTGCTCCTTCAACACGGTGCGCGACATATACGCCTTCAGTGCCGTCGACATGAAGTTCACCCAGAGTTCCGTGAACGACGTCTTTGTGGATCAAGCTATACAGATGCGACTCGCCATCTTCGTGTGCGCTGCCACCCTCCTAGTTGGTGGCTTGAACCGCATGCTGGTCGAATCTAATGTGTTCGTCATCAAGTTTCGCAACTTTTACCTCTGGAAGGACATCATCTCCGCCACGGAGCTGCTGCTGCTCGCCTACGTCATGCAGATCGTGGCGACCGTGCAATATCCAGCCCGTCTGCTGCAGGATTACCTGCGGCACTGCGGGGTGACGGCGAACTCCTACCTGCCCTTCATCAGCACCATCAATCTGTGGGTGTTCGCTGGGGTTGGCTACCTCACCTACGTGGTAGGTCTTATTCTGTATTTGAACAACGCACTGCCCAAATACGGCGTGATGACGCCGCAGGAGATTGAAGAGTACAAGGCGTGGGTGCGCAGTCGCCGCACCGAGCAGGAGCAGGCGCGCATGCTGATCGATGAGGCTAAGAAGGCGCATGCCCGCCTCCACATGCTGAACAGCACCGACTACAAGCATGGTGACAACAACACCCTTGCCCTGCCGCCGAGTATGCTGGGGCCGAATGGTCCCATGTACCCGTACCCATACCCCTACGGTCCCGCGTACCCCGGATCCGCTCCCATAGCGCCGTCGATGACGAATGCGATGACGGACCCACGCCTGCCAGCGCCGCAGCTTTTCGGGGCAGGCATGATGCCGACACCTGGGCAACCGGGAATGATGCCACCCTCTGGGTATGACGGCCAGCAACCACCTCCCATGGACCCGTCGCCCTACGAGGCGATGGGGCCGTCAGGAGCGACGGCAGCCGTGTCCTCCTCGCCGGGGGGTGCCGTGTCTCTTCCCGTCAACATGCCGCGTAGACGCATTTTGCCTAGCCCCAGCCAGGTGAACCCGCCTATGTACGAGTAGCGCGCACGCGGCACTCTCCGATCGGCTAAGGTGAAAGTGTCCGTTAGATGGGCACACGCCGACATGCGTATGCTCATTCATTGTCCTTGCGTTGCCTCCCTTCCTGTCTTCCTGTCCCTTGTCCGCCACGACCCTCTCGCTGAGTCGATGGCCATGTGTATGTGTATGTGTGGAGGGGGGAGGGGGCAGCGAGAGGGTCGTGATGGGGCTGTGACTTGCCGTTTTGTTCTTGCATGGCTTTTTGCTGTTTTGTTTGACGTGGCTCATGCGCTTCTCCTCGCTCGCCACTTCATCTGTTCTTGTCCGGGCCCGTCCTGAGGCCCTTCCCCTCCCCTCCCTCCCCCTCCCTGCCTCTTGTTGCTGTTCACCCTTTCTGCGCGTACGTGCCTTGCTTGCCCTTTCGACACCTTTTCTGCGCTGTTCTCCGTTAGACCCTCACGCCTGCCTTGTTCGCTACCATATTTCTGTCAAGACGTATCCCTCGCCCACTCGCACTCTTTCTCTCTGTCCGTCCACGTCTACCCCGCGGTGACTCTCTCCTCGCCCCTATGCGGCGCTCGCAGCGGTGATGTCCTCCCCTCCCACGGATATCCGCTTGCCCGCCCTCCCACGCACGCCTGCATCGTTCCGCTCCCCCCTCCCCTCTTTCCTCCTCACGTCTCCCTTCTCTTCGGCCCACTCTCTCGCTATCCTCGTTCCGCCACCATCATCACCGCATCCCTCTATAATACGTATGTGTATGTATGTATATGTATGTATTCCACAGAGGTTGTACTCCGTCAAAGCGAAGAGTCATGCCCGTTGCGCCCCAGTACTACCACGCGCATGCGGTGGATGCCACCATTCAGCACGAGAAGGCGTACCAGCGCCAGACGGCGGTGAATGAGAACATGCACCGCCCGAGCCGCAAGCACGTCAACAAGTCCGGCCACATCCGCTATTCCAAGAAGATCGGTCTGGGCTTCAAGACCCCGGCGAAGGCGCTGAACGGCAAGTACATCGATCGCAAGTGCCCCTTCACGAGCAACGTGGTGATCCGCGGCCGCATCCTGCGCGGCGTTGTGCACTCCACCAAGATGCACCGCACCATCATCATCCGCCGCAACTACCTGCACTTCATCAAGAAGTACCAGCGTTACCAGAAGCGCCACAAGTCCCTGGCCGTGCACTGCAGCCCCGCCTTCGACCCGAAGCAAGGTGATGAGGTCGTCATTGGTCAGTGCCGCCCGCTGAGCAAGACGATCCGCTACAACGTCTTGGAGGTGGTGTCGAAGAGCTCTGCCGACAAGATGGGCAAGAAGTTCGCCAAGAACTAAGCAGAAGGTGCGCTGCTGCTTTTTCTGTTCATGACATGGCAAGCACGATGGCATGTTGTGATTGCTGGTTTCTGTGCAGCGAGTCTTTGATCCTCTCGGTGCAGCTTTAAAGCTGTGGTAAGCGGATGAAGTGACAAGCGAATGGCTCCTCAGGGAGGCGCACGTGCCAAGCACACGCACGATCATACACGCGTCCGCTTCATGGCTGCTGCTACCGCAGCCGCGGTCATCTCTGCGACGATCTACTTCACCCTCAGTAGTGTTGTTCATTTCTTAGCTTCTTTAATGCTTTCTCCTCGTTCTTTGAAGTTCAACAGTGAGAAAAACGTCACTCCTCCCTCCCACCACCAGAGGGAGAGGGGGCATGCGCGCACACGCACACAGTGCAAATCACCAGCGCGAGTGTTTTGTGCCGCTGGCCTCCAGGGCACCCACAATCGGTGCTGTCGGATGTCAAAACCCCGTGCTACCGTGGCGCCGTGGCTATGGTCACTCTGTGTGTGGAGAACGACAGAGGGCCATCGCAAGTGCGATCAGCAGAAGCCGGGGTGCCAGCACGCTCACTCTGAATGGGCTTTCGATGCGGAGCTCGGCACATATCACCCCTCTGTTGGTCGTCTGCGACTGCGTCCGGGTGTGTAACGCGGCTATCAAGGCCGAAGAGTCGGTTGGGGAGGGGGGAGACGGTGAGGCTGTATGGCTGGGAAGGAGGGGTGGATCGTTTCCCCAACGCCCCCACCCGATGCATGTGCGGCCTCAGCCTGTGTCGTGTGTGCGCCGCCGATGGTGTACTCGTTCCCCCTCATCTCCTCTCCATCCATTCTCGCCTCACCTACACGTGCTTTTCGTTTATCGACGTGCGGGGACTGACCCATGTGTCTCACAGAAGCAGCGGTGGCGCCGCATACAGCAACGACCACTCCGCTGTACCTCTACGACTTACTTGTGCTCTCTCTGTCTCTGTCTATTCGTCTCTCTCTCTCTTCCATCTAATCGATTAGCTCACACGCGTTCTCTCTTCCTTTTTCTTTGTGTTACTCGTTGTGTTGAACTTGCAAGCACCACACGCTGGCACGCAGGCGGACGATTTCATCGCACCGTGCTTCTGCCTGTCTGTCCCTCCGTTTCACTGCGCACGTGTGCGGGCGCTTCGTTTCTTTCGTCAAGTTCTCCCTGCCAGTCGTCCTCGTCAAGCAGACTCGTCAAACCACCCCCGGCGCCGCCCACCTCTCCCTCTCCCTCGAGTGTATCCCTCTTCCTTCATTTCGTGTGTCCCTCAGCCGCCGCTGGCGGCTTTGCAGAACATCCGTGTTGTCCGCCGACGGCCTTGCCTGTGGCGTCCCGCACGGCACTTCCGTGTGTGTTGTGCTCTCGCTATTACACGGCATACACTGTTCGCATCAACATACACGCCCAAGAAAATGCCGACGGTGCCCTTCACAGGCCAAGTGCGGATGGAGTGGTACCAATCCGTGGAGCAGATCCACTTCACCTTCTACGTCAAGGACCGCACAGTGGACGACGTCGTCGTGACGAAAACCGCCACGTCGCTCGAGGTGGTCATCCGCCTCGATGAAAACGGACGCGAGTACAGCTGCTGCTACGATCCGCTGTTTGCAGAGCTGACGGGTGATGCCGCGTCCATCTCGGTGCGTCCCATGAAGATCGAGGTCTCCGTGGTGAAGGCCCAGCCGTACCAGTGGCCGGCTCTGGAGCGCAAAGCCAGCGCAGCAGACGCAGTGGTGGCCCCGACCGGTGGCGCGCCAGAGATCGCACTTCCTGCAACGGCCAAGGACCTCAAGTACCCGAACAGCAAGGGCAAGGACTGGAGCGCGCTGAAGCTGGAGGTGGAGGAGGACGCAAAGCCGGAAGGAGAGGCGGCCCTCAACAAACTGTTCCAGCAAATCTACGGTGACGGTTCGGATGAGCAGCGTCGCGCGATGATCAAGTCCTTCACGGAGAGCGGCGGCACGGTGCTTTCCACCAACTGGGACGACGTCAAGAAGAAGAAGGTGGAGGCGCAGCCGCCAAAGGGCATGGAAGCGAAGACTATTTCGGAGTAGTCAAGCATCGCCCCCCCCCCTCCCCCCACACACACACCCACACACGCACACACACACACACCTCTCGCTTATACACAACACGTCACACGGGCACGCACCGCTTCTGCTCTCGCCTGTGCTTTTCGTACACGTCGGTGCCGAAGTGCGTGCGCAGTTGAGTCGACGTTTCGTTATATTCTCTGTTCGGTACGTGCATGTCTTCTCTCTCCCTCTCTCCTCCATACCGTGTCTTCCTCTTCGTCTTTGTGTGTTCGCCTCTGGGACTGACGTGGCATTACACGATGAAACACTTCGGTCTTCTTCCCTCACCGCGCCCCAGCGCGCTCAAGCGCGAGACCCCCGCATCTCTCTTTCTCCCTCTGCCGGCCTCCCTCCCCGAAGGCCGCGCTTCCGGAGGGCCACCCCCTCCCTCGACTCTCCACCCCCCCCCCAAGATGGCATTCCGCGCGCTCTCTCCATATCTCCTCCACTCTCTGTCCACTCCATCGGCCGATTGGCGCTACTCGCTCGGGGAGCGCTCCGGTGCGGCTGTATCTGGCCAACGCCGTTACGTATATATACAAGCACCTATACGCTCACGCACCTGCGCCCTCTCCTCCTCCCCTCCCCCTCGCTCGAGGCCTCCCGCGCCGCATTGGTTTGTTTCTGCTTTTGTCCTCTCCGCAGGCGCACCGAGAACACTCTGACCTGCCCTGCACGCTTCGTGTGTCTCTCCTCCCCTTGTAGAGCTCCCTCCCCCGTCCCCAATACACACGCTTCTACTTGGCCGAACAAGCTCGATGACGCTGCATGCAGCCACCATGTCCACCTCTAGCACTAGCTCCTCTGCCGCCATCTTGTCCTCCTCGCCTCTCGAGGATGAAGAGCTTCTCATCGACTGCCACGAGCGCCGCCGCCTGGAGCAGACAGAAGCGGAGTACATGAACTACTGCGTTACGCTGTGTCGCTCAGGACGGATGCAGCAACACAAGCGACTGCGCGCAATGGTGTGGCGTGATATCGTTATTGGACGCAAGAGGGTTACCGCGGTGCCACAGCTCAGTGATGGCATTATCCGCCAGCTGCAAGAGGAGACCCGCTTGCAGACGAGGCAGGGCAGCTGCAACCACAGTAGAGAGGGCACGCGCATGAGTGGCTCCCTAGACTCCCTCGCCAGCCCTGTGGCGGAGGTGGAAGACCACCACAACAACGACAAAGGTGGCCCGAGCCGGGCGCCTGAAGTGAAGCAACGGAAAGACGGCAGCGGTGTCAGCAGCGACTCTTCTCTCCGGGGCAGCTCCCTGTGCACCGGGGCTGGACTCGCGCTTAGCACGGCTGCGGCACCACTACGTCGCCACCGCCACCCCTCGCTAGAGCCTCCACGGCCAGTGCCTCCCACAGAACAAATAGAGGAGGCTGCGGACGGTTGCGGTGGCGCTGGCGACGAGATGCCTCCAGCGTTCGCGCCAGTACGACGGCGCGCCCTCTCGCAGCTCTCGCGACGCGTGAAGAGCGACGCCGGCCACTTCCTCAAGCTCGCTAAGGACGTGGCGAGTCGAAACGAGACGCCTGCGCAGGACTTCTCTGGCAGTGTGCTGTGGCCCATGTCGTGGTACCACCTGCCCGACAACTGCCAGCCGCGCGTAGTGGAGGCAGACACCGAGCGCTCGCTATGGACTTTATATCCGCACTCGGCAGAGCGCACGGAGCAACGACGGCGGTTGAAGAACATGATCCTGCGCGTACTCCTGCACAACCCAGAGCGCTTCTACTACCAGGGCTTGCACGAGCTCATGGGCTATATGATGTACATGCTGAGTCCGTACACGGAGTGGGAGGAAGTGGTGTCGGTGTGCGATAAGCTTCTCGTGACTCGTTGGAAACGGTTCAGCGCGCGCCAGCTGAAGAGCTCCGAGGCTATGCTGTACGCCATGCACGCCATCATTGTGCAGGAGGACCCTCCCTTGGCTGCTGCCCTGGAGTGGTGCGGGGTGGGACCGGAGTCCCATTATGCTGTCTCGTGGATGATTACGTGGTACGTGCACAGCATCGACAGCTTAGAGGTGTTGGCTCGGCTCTTCGACTACTTCTTGGTGGATGTGGAGGGTTCTGCCGTCATCTACTTCACTGCAGCCCTTGTCGTGAGTCAGCGCGAGACGATCTTTGAGTGGATCCACAACGCCAAGGAGGAGATAGGAGTCAGCATGGGTGCCACGGAGGCCAGTGACGACGGCATCATGCTCATGGCCCGCGTCTACGCCCAGCTCTCACGGCTACCCGGCAACGTGCTCAACGGCATAGATCAGGACGCCCTGAACGCGCTCCTGGAACAGGCAGAGCAGTACTGCACGCTGCATCGGCATACGGTGCGGCAGGAGGAGCAGAACTTTCTCAACGGCGACATCAAACAGCTCGGCCTGCTGTCGAACCAGCACACTCGTGATGCGGCACTCCAGCTGCTCTGGCACTTTCTGCCGCGAGAATGGCGTAGCCCCGCCAAGTCAGAGCACGTGCGTCGCGTGCTGTTCTGGACGGGCCTCATGGTCGCAGCAACGGCGGTGATCGTGGGGACGGCAAGGGCGGATTTCAAGCCGGGTGAGTGGGTGCAGGGTCTGCTACACCGCTGAGCATTCGCCCCTGCCGCCCTTCATGTTGTGTCTCCGTCGCGCGCCACTTTGGCTGTTTCACAAGAGCCAGCGGCTATGTCTCAGAGGGCGCGTTGGACGGTGCTCAGCGCGATGGATTGTGCGGTTGCTGCGGATGCTACCGCTGACGGTGGCGGTGTAGCTGTGGCAGGAGCTCTGGTCCATCGATTTGCGTTCTTGCGCCGAAAGTGCTCCTCTCGTTGCTTCTTGACTTGCCTTTGACTATTACACATGTCGGTTTAGGGGTCTTGTGCTTCCACCCAATCTCTCCAGCGTGCAAGTGCGCGCACGTGTGGGTGGCTCATACACAACTCCACTGCTCTTGGTGGTGTGGATGAGCACGGAGAGAGCCCACACCACCACCACGCACACCACTACCCCTCGCCAATGCGCTCTGTTTCGTGTGCCCATTCCTTCCATCCCCTGATGGCGTGGGGCTACCTGACCCTGGTATCGGGGCCCAGTGCCCCGGCTCTTTGCGGGGAAGCCAGATAGCCTGCAGCCTGCTCGCGAGTACGGCTGTGGCCTCTTGGTGTCAGCGGACACAGGGCCGGGCTGGCAGTGCGCCGAAGGAGACACGCGGTCATGATGATCACGTGCGCACCAGTGCGCTTCGAAACGCATCAACAGTGCAACAATGGTACGCACCCAGCTGCTGTGCTTCTGTGTTCGCTGCGTTGCGCTGATGCGGAGCGTACGCCCGGACCGAGTCTGCGCTGTCTGCCGTAGCATCGCAGCGGGCTGAACGACGCCAAACGGCGCTGGTTGGCGCGGCTCCTTGATGATCCGTCGATACAAGTCTGCACTCGGCAAGAGGCGCGTCTCACCACGGCAGGCCTGCAACGGCATCTGGACTTCCCGGGCTTTCAGCATTCCGATGCGACAGGAGGAAAGAAGCACGGTGCTGGCGTCTTGGCGCTCACGCCACACGACATGCGGACAGATGTAGGCCCTCGCTCCCGGTTCCCGAGGGCGGGGTTGCCGCAGCGGCGCTCTGGCTTTGCTGCGGTGACCCTGCTCGACGGATACACACATCACGTCCGGCTACACGCCTTAGAGTGACCTGGTGGCATGGGAAGCTCTCTCGATCCGGTGCCAAGCGATGTCGCACTGAGCTCTCGCGTGATTCGGATGGGCGCCAACTCGCACCACCCGATGTGGGACCCGAAAGGGCGACCCAACCGAGCCGGGACCACCCCTGCACGATTGGTTCAATGCCGAATGCTGGGCCTGTGCAAGCAATAAAGACACCTCGCCATGGCACCGCCACCACGGCGCCATTCGGACCACCGTCCACTTTGAAGAGGGGGTATGGCCCGGGTGCCGCCAGAGGTGGCTGGCACCGAATCATGCTCCCTCCAGGAGGCAATGTGGAAACTGTGCCGCTCCGTGGCTGCCAAATCGATCCGCGAAAGTCGCGCCTACACCACAGCAGCACAGAAGCGGAGACGCGCGAGCCTCAGAGCGCCGCGCCGAACCCCGACCACACAGACTCAGCTGGGCTCGTAGCGAAGACCGCCGGGAAGGCTGTCCCATCGGGTAGAGCAGCCTACAGGCAGCTCTGGACGCCAAAACGGACGCGATGGAAAGCAGCGCTCGAGAGGGTCCACTGCGCGTTGCCCGAGCGTCGCCCTCTCTTGGATGTGCTCGCCAAAGAGCCCGACGAGCTGGCCTTGAAGCATGAATACGATCCGGCAGCGCCGTCGACACCCCCCCCCCTCTCTCTCTTATCTGCGCATTACATGCACCGGCAACGCGACATGACGACCGCCACCTGAGTGCGCAAGAGCAGTCCAGCGTATTGGTGAAGATGTGCCAGTAGAGGTCAACGCGACATCCAGCAGTCCTCTTCCGCGTCCCACGGAGCCTAAACCCCCATGCCCCTCAAACCGTTCGCGATGGGTGAGCTCGAGGCGGCACTTCGCCAAGTTCCCTGTGAGAGTGTCAAGGCCCTCCCGATGCACGGCAGGAGAACACTGCTGAACATCTGCAGCCGCAGCGTCGCCACACTGGCCCTGTCCCTGCTACATGGAAAAGAGGGGGTCGCTGTGCCCCTCCTGAAGCCGCACAAGCCCGGTGATGATCCCGCGCCTTACCACCCTGTAACGCCGGCCAGCAATCTGTGCAACTTACCCGAGCAAATCGTCTCGCGACCAGTGCGCGGCCATCTGGAAGACAAGCTCCAGCCACAGCAGCCTGGCCTCCGTCCTCACCGCTCCACCGCAGACCCCCTGGACTTGCTCCTCCGCAAAGTAGTGCAGCCCCAGCCAGCTACGATGGCCGGGGCGGCGTTTGTGGACTGCGCTCGCGCGTTCGACTGGGTCGATAACGACGCTGTCATCACGGCGCTGAGGAAGTTCAGCGTAGCGCCGTAACTTACTCGCGGGATCATGGGGACCTCTGAGATGATCGTCGCGCCTGTGTTCACTTCCACAAGAAGGGGCGAGGAAGGACAGGGAGAGCCCGTCTCGGCGCATGGCCCCGATTCGACGGCAGGGACGGCTCATCCTAGATGACGAGAATGTAGCCGCAGTGTGACAGAGGTAGATGAGCTGTGGTTGCGTATGCGTGTACGTGTGCTGACTTGTTCATGGCAGAAACGGGCGCGGTGGAAAGAAGAAACATGCACGTCCCTCATATAAGCTCGTGTTGCGCGCCAGCAAGTACCACCCCATCGTGCTACCAGCCGCCCTTGAGTACCATAGCGGCGTAGGTTTTCTCTGCAAGAGCACCGGGTTGTCTACTCAAGCTTCCGAGATCAAGCGCAGGCATTAGGCGCATATGGTCAGTGCGTGGTTTTCGATCCTTCTGCAGCCGCCATCGAGAGCTTCTCCATGCACGGGGTCGGGCGCACACACACACAGGCAAACAACGGCGGTGTGTCTGCCGCCCCCGCCCCTCTACTTACCCATATTGGCTCTTCTCTTGTCTGCCTCTTCCTCTGCGGCACCCTTTATCTCTCTCTGAAGCACGCGCCCACGACAACCACCATATGCATTGGTCGCCAACAGGGTCACGCACACGCAAGTACATGCATGGCGGGCTTCACCGACGCGTTGGTGCTCGAGGCACCCGTACTTTGGTGGCCGGCAGTCGGCGATCTGCCTCGATATCCGATCGACGAACAGCGGTCGTTCGTGGCCGCCATTGTGGAGGCAGCGATGCCCTGGCCGCAGGGCTCTTCCACAGCAGAGGGTACCATGATCTCCACGCTGGGCCTCTCGTGCCTGGGCCGCAGCGTCATGATGACGGCTGAATGGAGCTGCCTCGACGGTATCGACTCGATGCAGCTTCCGTCCGTGAAGGTGTGGAACCCGCTACAAGGGTGTGCCGTGTACATGACAGTAAGCACGGAGGCCGGGCTAGGGTCCCTGGCCAGTGCGAATCATGGTGGTAAGAATGGACGCAGCACCGCGTCCTTGACGGAGCTGGATTTACGTCAGCTGGCACGCGATGAGCGAGTGCGCGTGACGCACCGCTCGCTTCGTGAGATGCTGAGTCGGTGTTGCTGCTCACGGACGGCTCTTCTGACTCACATGCAACGATGCGCCGAACAGCGAGAAGAGTACGCGCTGCTTCACCGTGCCGTCACGCGGGCCCACGCCGCAGCACTGAAACACTTGGAGCGAGCCGCCCAGGCTATGGACGGCGTCCTCGACAGCAGCCATCGGCTATCCGGGAAGGCTGCTATCTCTGCACCTTTCCTCTCATCACTCTTGTTCGCCGGTGACACGCCGAGTCAGCGGCACCTGCTGCGTCTCCTGCAAGCCACCACACCCTCGGTTGTCCAGGTATCGAGCACGCGGGTGTTTGTGCTGGAGGCTCGTCGCCTCAACCTTGCAGAGGTGCTGGCTCTCCTCGAGTTGGAGGCGTTGGAAGTGGTAGAGGCGGTACTGCGGCCACCGCCGTTGTGCGCCTCAGCCGCCTCTTCCTCCAGCACGGTGGTCTACCCATGTCTGCTTATTGTTATGGAGTCTCTGCACCTGTTGGAGGGCAACGCCAACTCACTTGTGGCCAGCGTGACACACCAGCTGTGCGTGTGCCTAGATGCCCTGCAAGCCAGCACTGTACCAGCGATCGTTTGGTCTTTCACGGAAGATGTGCTCAACACGCCGCCGGCGCTGCTCACACGCGTAGGGGCACAACAGGAGCGACTCGCCATGTCCACGGCTGAGGACCGCATCGCCTACCTGACGCGACGCTTGGCACGTTGGCCGCCGGTGTCGTCGCTGCAGCCTGCCGCGTGGCACACAGCCGCCGTTAAATTGGCCGAAAGCACTGCGCACTGGACGGTAGGTCGGCTTGTGCTAGTCCGTGACGCGGATCTCGCCAGTATGCTGCCCTCCGCCCCTGCTGTCACCCGGGAGGTGAGCGATGGTGCCTCACGTCAAGCTGAGTGTCTACACGAGGAACGCAAGAGAGGCGTGGAGGTGCAAGAGGTGCAAGCCGGTGTACCTGCCTCCTCAGCTATCTCGGTGGCCGCACAACGTCCAGAGCCTCCGCTGTTTGACGTGTATAGCCGCCTCTACGGCATCGAGGAGGCGATATGCAAGGTGGAGGAGTTGATTGTGTGGCCGCTGACGCACCTTCTCCTCTTGCGCGAACTCGCCATTCCGTGCACGAAGGGCGTCCTTCTCTGCGGGCCCAGCGGATCCGGCAAGACGGCACTCTTGTCCTGCCTCGGGCGACGGCTGCAGTTGCCAGACGCGCGGCGCATCCACGTCATGTCCGTGGATGGGCTCTCCCTGATTACAAAGGAGGTCGGCCGCTCCGAGAAGAACATCGCGCAGCTCTTCGACACGGCGCGCTCCCTTGCGCCGACAGCACTTTTCATTGACAACCTCGACTCGCTGGCCCCGCCACGCGGGCGGACCACGGCAGAAACGAACACGACTGGCGATCGCACGCTTAGCACCCTCCTTACGCAGATGGACGGCGTCGGCGGTGGGCAGGCAGACTGCGTCGTCGTCGTTGTCGCCTCGGCACCGTCCATCGACACGCTCGACCCCGCCGTGTGCCGTCCTGGGCGACTCGACGTGCACGTGCAGCTAACTAACCCGCCCACGAGTGCCTCCGCTGCCGTTATGAAAAACCGACTACGCGAGTTTGTGGCCCGCATGCAAAAACGGCGGCAGTCTGATGATGTGCTAGCCACCGGGGACGGAGCGGGGACTGCGACGCTGGAGGTGCTGGAGGAAGTCGATCAGCTTGTGGATGAGTACCTTGCCAGCGTCACAGCGAAGGCGAACAGCAAAGCCGATGGCGACGCAACTCTGCCACCGCAGCCGTCCTTGTCCCCGGCCGAGGTGACGGCGGCAATACGTGAGGTGATGCTTGACGTCGTTGCGCGACTAGAGCGAGGTGACAGCCCTACGCCACCTTGCGCGACCCTATCGTCTGACGCACATGTGGCGGACAGGAGCGGTGATGTGGTGCGCGCCGTGCGAGATGCCGTCCGCCACCTCTACGCCGCCGCTTAGCGGGGCGACGGCTGAAGAGAAGGCAGCAGAGGCGAGGACCAGTAGCTGCACTCTAGGCCCAAGGCGATCAATGCAGAGTCTGCAAGTTGCGCTCTAAAGTACTGCACTCTCCCACCCATCCTTGTACCGCACTGCTTGTCGCCGCTCACTGTGGGCACCCCGCCCCCTCCCCTCACACACACACACACACACATTCTCACTGCACTGCACTGCCCCACTCCTCGGTTTACACTTGCATGCGTAGCATTGAGTAACATAAAGAGTGACGACAACGACGACTGACAGCGGCGAGCACCACACCTCCTCGCCCCACCCACGGCCTGGTGCGCTCCGTGCGCCCTCTCAAACATCTCAACCCTCCTCTCCCCTCCCCTCCCTCCTCTCTGCGTTCTGCAGCGGTGCCCGCACCTTCTACTGCTCCGTGTCGCTGGCCCGCACACTGGTGCACATCAAAGTCGGCTTCGCTCAGCAAGGTCTCTCACTCTCCCTTTCTTTACGCCTTTGCCGACCTGCACGTGTGCGCCGCACAGCTGTAGCCATGGACACGGCACTACCCATGCTGCAGGGGCCACCTCCCGCCTCGCCACGAAAACACATGTCAGACTCGGCCCCTGGCACCGCATTTGCCGGTCCCGCGCCTGCGCAGCGAGCGGCGGGTGGCGGCACACTCCACGAGCGGCTTGTCGCGAGGCACCGTGACGCCATTGAGGCTTTCCGCGCTAGCGCCCGGTCGTTTAACAGTGACGTCGACGCAGCGCAACAGCAGCGTGTAGTGCTGCTGCACACCATGTTGGCTGAGAGCCACGCTGCCACTCTGTCGATGATAACCCAAGAGCAGCAGCGACTCTCTGAGCAGCAAGAAGAAGCTGAGGCGCACAACGAAGCGCTCCTGGATGCTGACCCGGATGCAGTGCTGCCAGTGTGCACCGACATGTACCACTGCTCCACCGCCGACGATCAGGGCCGGGCACAGGCCATGACTCTCATGAAGCAAGATCGACTGCGCCTCGTGCAACTCCTCGTCGAGGTGCGAGACCATCACCGCAGCCGCGTGGCAGCGATCGACACGTGCTTTGCGGACATCGCCAGTGCGGAGGAGGCACGCTGCAAACACATCCAGGCGGCGGTGCAAGAGCTGATGGCCAGCCTCACCCGCATCGCCGTCACCAGCACAACCGAGTCACAGGTACTTGCGCAGCGCATCCTCCACCACACCAATGAGCAGCTCGGCGGGAACTACTTGGGCATGCAGACAATGGCGACGCAGCTTCGGCAGCGGGAGCTGTACAAGCACCAGCACTACCAACGCACGCTCGTCGCGGTCTACCGGGATACGCAAGTGTACATGGCTCAGCAACACGTAACGTGGTGCATCACAGTGCTGCGCTCAGCGCTGTTCCACCGCCCGGAGGGGCGGCTGCAGTCTGTGAAGGCAGCAGGGCAGCTGATCGGAGCTATCCGCAGCGAGGCTGAGGGGCTCACTCGCGGGCTGACGGAGGTGGTGGACTCCCTCGAGGTTGCGCAACCGTCTGCGAGCACCGCGGAGCTTCAGGTGTGTGGCGGCAGTGGCGCCAACGGTTGGCTGCGCTCCTTCGAACCGAATGTGCATCAGCCCGTCTTCGTCGACGAGGACCCGCAGGCGGTGCTGGAGGAGTGGCATATGCGCGTGAGCGTTCTCCTGCGGCACTGCCGCGCACGCTGTAACGAGCTGATGGTCCGCGTGAGAGCCGACGAAGCTGCGCGCACAAGCGTGGCGGCCGCCCTTGCAGAGCAGACCCTCAGCGATGTCGAAGCGATCGCGCGTCCGATCAGCGAAGAGCCGTCGCTGCTGCAGCGTGCGTCTCTCGCGCACAGCGGCACTGATAAGGATAGGCAGGATGTGTCACCTGACGAGGCTGCTGACTTGCTCGATGACGCACTCCACTCCCTCACCGATGCCCATTCCGGGGTGCTCGCCATGAAACAGTCCATAGTGCGGTCTGCCGCGTGGGCGCTCTGTGTGCCCGCCATCAAAAAGGAAGGGCAGTGGTTTGCGCACCTTGTGTCGCGCGGCTTTCAGCGCGGCTACGCCCAGTTCTGTGCCGATGCCGTCAAGTCCACTGGTAGCATGCTGGTGAGCCTTGAGGGGGCCACCGACATCCTCCTCGCCTCCACCCGTGGCCTCCTCGGCTTCCTGCGCGGACTCTACGCGCAGTGGCAAGAAAAGGAGATGGACTACCGCGACGAGGTGGCCCGGCTGGAGCTGCAGCTGCGTGTGTTGGAGGACGAGCTGCGGCAACAGGAGACGCCAGCGGCCGCGGAGGCACGGTACACAGCGGGGCTCATGTGTCTCCAGTCGATCGCCGACGCCCACACTCGCTACTACGAAGCCGTTCGCAGCCGTGTGGCAAACGCGACCGCAGACGTGCTGCAAGTCGGTCAGGCGTGCGTCGGGGAGCTGAGCAGGCAGGCGGGGCTGTCGTGGGTCCGGCTGAGCTCCTCTGACGAGTGTGAGATACCCGGCACTCCACAACAGCAGTTCCAGCGCAAGAACTCTGCCGGTGCCGTACCTGCAAGCACGCACGAAAGCGTGCCCGCCGCCGCCGCTGCACCGCGCTGGTCCACCTCACACGGGGAGGAGTTCACCATCGACTCGGTCGCTTTCCGCTTCGCTTGCGTGACAGCACGTAGTGGCGGCGGCGATGTAACTGCGAATGCTGATGCGAACCTGGAGGACTTCGATGACGACAAGACGGCAGCCGCTGGGGCGGCTCCGGGAGCGGACTTCCAGCAGTTCTACCTGAACCTGCTGCCCGAGCTGCAGCCAGCGCAGCAACACGTGTCGTTGTTCCTTCCCCAGTCGCGAGTGTCAGAGTGGAAGGAGTATCTGCGATGTGCACTCATGAAGTGGGGCCTCAGCTTGCAGCGGCATGCGTGGGAGAGCTGGCGGCTGTACACGGCAGCTTTTCAGGCCGATGTACAGCACCGCGCGGCAGAGGCGCTGCGATACCATCACCGGCGGCCCGCGACGTTGCAGGCAACCGTATACGAAGCCCGCGTGCGCGAGTTGATAGATGCAAAGAACAGGGGGGACAAGATGCTCTTGCGGATAGCGGAACGCGTGTCGCGGGTGCAGGCACTCAAGCACACATTTCTCGCCCAGACGTCACACAGCGACTCGGACCAGGCGCTCATTCGCGAGCGCGCCACCCTGCTCGTGAAAGTGCGTGAGGCTATGTCGACGAACGCCGTAAGAACGCTGGTGAGCCGGCATGACGCCCTCTGCGCCGAGTACTGCACAGCGCTGGCAGACCGCTGCGCTGAGGCGGTGCACAATCTCGAAAGGGCCCGGGCAGTCATCGAGGAGGACTGCGCGCAGCTGCTGCACGATCGAGCAGTGGAGCTGCGCGGCGGCGACACGGCAGCGCAGCTGCCGGTGGACGACCCGGTCCAGGTGCGCGTCGACCACCTGCGCGCAGAGGTGCAGGAAACACTCACGCAGTCGCTCAAAGCCGTCGAGGATCAGCAGCAGACGCGCGCTGCCGAGGTCGATAACTGGAAGGCAACATGGACTAGCACAGTGGAGCACAGCAGTGCGGAGCTGAGCGTGTTCCAGACGGTGCAGGAGGGGTTGGCCCGACTGAAGGCACAGGTGCAGGCGTTGCTCACGACAGCGGCGACCGAAGAGGCAGAGCTTGCGGCAGGGGTGGCGATGGTGGTGAGGGAGGTGGACGAGGCCTCCGCCGCACCGGTGATGGACTTGGCGGCCGCTATACATGCACTGTTCAAAGAGAGCCCCTCAGCAGCCTCACCGGCGGGTGATGGTGGTGGCGACACACCGCTGACAACGGAGGATCTAAAAAACATGGTGGAGCACAACCTCAAGGTGACGAAGGCGATGCAGCAGGACCGCATCCGGGCGGCGTCTGCATGCACCGTGCTCGCCTCTCTGGACAAGCTCCGTGGGCTCTTGTACGCGCGTGGGTGCCGCTTGGGGCTGCTGGCGCACACAGTCGAGATGTTGCGAGTGTCACCGCTGCACTACGTGCTGCCTATGGCGCTTGGAGAGGAGGAGCCCGAGGCGGTGCGCGGCCGCACCGGCAGCCGCAGCGTCTCCTCGAAGGCGGGGCGCCGCGCCAAAGACGTCCAGGGCACCCCCACCGCTGGGCACACCGCCATGCCCCTCTCCACGCCTGCGACGTACGCTGAGCAGGTGGCACAGTGGACGGCGCAAGTGCTGAGGGACGCAGAGGCTGCGGCACAGCGCCACGTCAAAGCCTTTCCGGGCGACATGTACCGCCGACTGCCTGGAATGACTGGCGGCAAGGTGGAGCAGCTCAACGCCGCCGTTGCGGCACTGTGCCTTGCACAGCAGGAGCGAGTCAAGTCGTACATGGCCAAGGCAGGCCAACCCTTTCGACAGCGCGTGCAGGAGCTGTGGAACACGCTGCAGAGCACGCCATCTCTCCTTGTGCGCACCTTGAGCGCAGCGGCCACGACCGCCATCCTTGAGCGTGTCGAGGCTGTGCTGCGGCCGTGGTGGCGTTTTCAGGCGCAGAGTAGCGAGCAGTGGCGTGCGCACCGAGGGGCAGTCAAGCTCTCCTTAGCCCGTCAGCCCAACGCCACGGCCCTCACATTGCTGACAGATGCAGAGGCAACTCGCAGCGACACGACGGAGTTGGCCCTGCAGCAAGCGTGGGCCTGGAGCCTGCGAGAGGTGGAAGATGAAGTCGGGCTGCATGTGGCGCGCTGCTGGACAGCTTTGCACTCCTACTCGCACCTTCTCAAGGGATTGGTCACCCCTCAGCACCTCGTCCCCACGACAGAGGTGGTGGAAGGCGGCCACCATCGCGGACTACGGCACCTCCTGGAGCTGCGCGCGCAACACGAGCGAGCGGCCTCAGAGTTGGAGGGGACGGCCGGCGCGAAGAAGGACCCACGGCTGCAGGAGGTGATGCCGCTGCACCGCGCCGACACCCCTGGTACCAACCCATCTGCGGCTAGTAAGCGGCACGCCAACGCATCTGTGGCAGCAGCAGCAGCGGCGGCGGCGATGGAGAGTGCGCCGCTCGCGCAGCTTTCGCAGTGGAGCGATGTCGAGCTACCTGGGCTGCCGCTGAACACGTGTGTCCCCCTCTCGCAGTACAACGCGCAGCACCCCCAAACTGCCGTAGCCCCACCTCTGGCGGCAGCGGCGTATGTGCCAGCTGCTGTCCGCTTCACCAGCGACAGCAAGGGGCCTCAAGGACACGGCCACCAGCGCATCTCTGCAGCAACGTCCTCCGCATCTTCAAACCCGAGTGGCCGTAAAGGGCGTGCATCGATAGCGATGGACGCAAAGGCCGCCGCCGCCGCCGCCGAGGTCTCTGTTCCGCTTCTCGTACCGCGGGCTCCGCTCGTGCTGGAGTGCGCGCAGCTCCTCCGCGCCGCGGTTCAGTCGGTGAGTTCGCAGGGCAACGAAGCCGCTGGTGTCCTCAGCAACGCATTCGACTTCTACGAGCGGCAGGAGGCACAGTGGCGACAGACATGGGTGCTGACCGTGAAGGACATGGCAGCGATGTAGGAGACAAGCACAAGCGAGAGAACACGGATGTGGTCGCCGGCGTGCACGGCGTTGCTCTGCTCATCTCTCTACTCGGACCCACCCTTCCGATTTTACGAAGACCCTCCTCAAGGTTGTCGCCTCACATGTGCTGGATGTACAGATACCGCGGCGAACCACTACTACTAGCATGAGCTAACAGAGGGACGCACACAAGGGCGCACGCATCTGTGATGTCTCACGCGCGTGTGCGTGTGCGTGTGTGGTGCATCCGACACTCTTGCCTTTGCCCATTTCGCTTTACCGATGCGTGTGCATGTTTCCGATGTAACGTACCACGTGTGTAAGCGAGAGAAGGACAGCAACGATACTGCTTCGGCTTCCAGAGCTACCCTATCCATGGAGGCACTAAGGACTGGCTACCACCATCCTCACGACGGCGACGCGCACGGCCGGTGCGCATACCGACTGGTGCACAATGAGTCCGCGGGCTCGGGTGCGGACTGTGATGTGTTTCCTTCGGTGCGGGGTGCAGAAGAGTACCAAGCGGAGCGCGCGCACCACCACCCCCTGAGTAGGGGTGGGACACATGTTGAATCCCCCTTTCCCCCTCCACCCCTACTCTCTTGATAAGGTCACAACTCGGCGAGTCTTGTGCTGGATGAGCGCCGGATGCACATGCCTTTCTCGCTTGAGCCTCTCACCTTCAAAGCTCGTCGCGCTCTACCGCTACCGTTTCTATCTCTGGTTCACCACACAAAAAAATATACACATGCACGCTTCCCCCCCCATACACACACACACACACAACCACCACCACCACCTCACTCTCCACGGCGCGCTTCGTGGTCGGCGAGTGCCAGTCGCTCCTGTCTGTCGCCGTGTAGTTCGCGGTGCTTGCTCAGTGCGCACATCGGCAGCAGCAACTCGTCCAGCGTGCACGCCTGATTGACACAGGAAAGACGGCGAGAGGCAGACGTGTGAAGGGGTGTAAGGAGTCGCTTACCGGCGCCCCGTCCTCCTCGCTGGCGCTCGCGCTGCTCCCTCGCCACCTCACCATTGCACCACCCGCCGCACCGTATCGTGCCAGTCGCGTCCAACACTGTGACCCACATCCCAAACGCGCGCCAAGGACGGCTTCTCCACCCCTCGTTCTCTCTTGGGCATGCTTCGCAGCCGCTGCTGCCGTGCCACGTCTCCAGCTTAGCTGATTTCTCGCGTCGCCCTCAAGCAGGCGCATACAGACAGATCCATGGCAGAGGAGACGCAACATGACCTGCCCACGCTTGTGAGCTCGCTGCAGGACGCCACGGTGGAGTGGAGCTTGCCAGCGCAGCGGCTGACCAGCCCGAGCATAACAGGCAGCAGCAGCGGTGGCAGTGGCGGTATCGCCGGCGTAAGAATGGGAGGACGGTATCTCTGCTACGCACAAGTGCTGCAAGACATCGATCAGCTGTTTGCCGACGTACGCGTGCGCTCCAGCGCTGCGCTGGTGGCATGGTGCGCCTCATTGCAGCAGAGCAACGTCGCGAGCCGCTTTGGTGCACTCATCGTCGACCACATCTTGCAGGGCATGCTCCCGTACGTGGTGCTCCAGCGGTGTCTGCGTTTACTGGACACCTTCCTCGGCTGGGTAACTCGACCCAACGCTGGTAGTGTGGAACTTGGCATCGGCGCTGCCAGTCCGAGCTGCCCGGTGCTGGTGCCAAGTCATGTCGTGGTGGAGTGGATCGAGCGGACGTGGGCAACAGTAACGACACTGTCTCGCGACAACGCTGGCACCTCGTCCCCCACGTCCACCGCAAGCCTCTGTGGGGCATTGCAGCTCCTACCCATCCTCTTGCGCAGGAACCTGGCGGGATCGCCGCTGCCGCCGTTCCGTCGCGCGCAGCTGCCGCACCCAGCGAACATGCTGTCGTTGGAGGCGCGCCTCCTGGCCCTGCAGGTGCTGCCGCCGCTGCTGCAGCACCAACCAGATGCGCCGGGCATCCAAGCCTGCACTTCCGAGATGATCGAGTATATAAAACGCGCGTGCACCAGGGCAGCTGAGCCGAGTGTGCGAATCGCGGTCGGAACGTCGCTCCGCGGTCTGCTGGAGGCGGGCCTGCGCGTGACCTCGCCGACGGTAGCGTATGCGCTAATAGACATGCTGCTCACCCTCTGCGACGAGGCGTCCCTCCACAGCGTCGCCGACGGGGAGCTGCACGACGTCGGGGTAGTCATGGGCTACCTCCTCGCCTTCTATCAATGCGACTTCACGATGGACGTGCTGGCGGACATCCTGCAGGCGTCGACCCCATCCACATCGAAGCCTGCGGGGGAAGAACGCAGTGGGTACCGCGGCGTTGGCGGGGGCGGCAGTGGCCGTGTGCGGTGGCAGTTCTTTGGCGGCTCAGACGCCGTTGAGGGGAGCCGTGTCGTGCAGCGCAGCTTTAACGAGCGCATGAGTCGCGCCGCCCAGCGCGCCCTTGCCACGGCGCTAGCAACGCTCTGCAGCTGCGGCGCCACCCCTGCCACCACAGCAGATGCCGTCCAGTGCTGCTTCGTCTTGTTGGTTCCTTTGGCCGACGACGCGCGGGCGTACATGCCGCGGCTTCTCGCAGATGCCATGCTGGAGTGGGCCACGCAGCTCCCCTCGAACGGGTACCGAGTGGTGCTGGCAGACGCGCTACGTGGCTACATTCAGCGGTCTGGCGAGGACAAGGCAGTGGCGCGCACCGCCATGGTGGCGCTGCAGGGCGTCATGCTCACCCTCACATCGTCGCTGGAGATCGGCTTCAAGGTAGCCGAGGACGTGCTGGCGGCGGTGCAGGCGACGCCGAGTCTTCTGCACGCCGGCGTGGAGGTGCTGGCGGCGGTGGCGCGCACGAACGTGCTGTACGCACGGCACCTGCAGCACCAGTGCGCGCGGATCGACAGCGCAGATGTAGCGAACACGCTCGCCTTCCAACTGCACGTGCGGGCCTTCCTAGACGCCGCCTCCGTGCTTCGAGGAGGGTCCGCGTCACACGAAGACACACTTGGCGAGGAGGACCGCGTCTCCTTGGTGCACATCTGCATTCGGCTTCTGCTGCGCCTTAGCCGCGGCGACCCGCCTCGCACCGTGCAGAACGTTCACTACCGGCAAGCTGAGCTGATCTTCCGTCTTACACAGCTTCTCTACGACCTCCTGCGCGGCAGCGCAGAAGCGGTGCTGGGGGCCGTTCGTGATGAGGTGCTGCCCTGCGCAGTGGGATTTATGAACCTCCTCGTCGGCAACCCCGCGCCAACGATCGCCTACTACAAGGCTGTTGCGGCGGCGTGCGCGATGCTACGGCGAGCTCCAGTCATCAGTGATATGGAGCGCATGCTGGCGGTAGGCTTTATGGAAGCGCATCTTGCCTCGCAGTCCAACGTCGCGGAGCAAGACGCCAGTGCAGCTACCTCGTCGGCAGCGACAGCGTACTTCGCCATCAGCCGTGGCTCTCTCTTCGAACTCATCTCCAGCAAGCCGTGGCCCACGTGCAAAGACGACGGCAGCCTCCGCTGGCTCGCCGCGCAGGCGCTGAAAGACGTCGCCACCGCGTGCGCGCAGGGCGTTCCGGTGCTCAGTTTCGCTGACGCCTGCGACGCAACCGTCGCGTCGGCCGCGCAGTCGATGCGGCTGCTGCGTGCGGATCTGCTGCCGAACTCCACGTCCGAGGCGCCCTTTGGCGCAAGCTCCGCGGCTGCAGAGACCCCGACCCACACAGTGGAAGAGTGCGGCGGTCACGCGGTGCGGCTGCTGCGCTGGACGCTGCGCCACTTTCTGCAGCGAGCCGGTGCCGATGGTGTCTGCGTTGCACTCCTTACCTCCCTGCGCACCGATCTGTTCGAGGTGTACTGCACGCCTGTGGGCGTCGGTGCCGCGGAGAGCGCCGAGGACGAGGCGCGGCGGGTGATGCAGCGGGATGTGGCGCTGTGGAACTGCTTGTGCATCGTAGAGCAGTTCCTGCAGGAGGCATCGCCTCGCACGGCGGCACCGCTGTGGCAGAACGCAGATTGGGACGCGGAGGTGAGACAGTGGCAGTCGCTGGCGGCCCAGCTTGTTCCTGCCGTCGCCCGCGCGAGTGTGGAGGTGCGCCTGCTCGCTGCCAAGGTGCTGGGGCGCTGCTTGGTCTCCACGGACCAGGTGGACCTGTACACCAGCCAGACCATGAGCGCCGCGGCGCAGGGGTTCGTGGGTAAGTCGGTCCAGTATGACGCCCTCAGCGCGCTCATGGTACTCAGTGAGGCGCACAGCTGCTACAAGGAGTGTAGAGCAGCCACAGCCGTTGCGACGAGCACAGACAACGATAGCAGTCCGACCCTTCCGCTCGCTACATCGCTCCTGGTAGAAGCATGGAAGCAAATCACCAGCTCCGCGCCCACAGCGACCACCGCGGCGGCCATTTCGGTGCCGATCCTCTTGCTGCTCTCCCTGCGCCTTACGCGCGCGTATCCGGCAGAGGTGGAAGCAGCGTTGTTCGACAGCGTAATGGCGGCTCTGCTCGCCCCCATGACAGCCGCGAACCGCCTTTGGTGGTCGCCGGAGTCGGCGTTAGGGGTGCTCACGGCTGTGCAGCAGCTGTGGGCAGCGTTCCCGGGTAACATGGCGGGCGCGTCCGCCGTTCGGCATGGCACCGCGCTGGCACTCCTGCAGCAGAGCCACGCGGCAGCTCTAAGAGGGCAGCGCGCCTCTTCATCGACGGTGGTGGCGGCGGCACTTGATGCCGTGCACATCTACACGCTGAAGCAGCAGCGCGAAGGGGAACAGGCGGCGTTGGCAGACATGCGTGAGCAACGCGACTTGTGGCACGCATTATTGCATCAGTGCCTCGACCACGTAACCTTCATACCCCCTGATGAAGCCAACGCGGCGTTTCGGGCTAACGTGCGGGTGCGAGGGCAGAGCACAGCCCTCCGCCGACGCGTGATGCTGGACGACGGTGTATCAAGGAGTCTCGCTGTTCTCTGGAGGATGGCGATGGAGGGCGTCACAAAGGTTTCGCCATCCGCAGCGCGCGGCAACGTGCGGCTGCTAAGCCCTGTAGACGTTGCGGTGCAGGTGGACGTTGCCATTGCAGCAGCGACGCGGAGGGAGTGGGTGTCTGTTGCGCAGTCCATGTACACGCCGCCACTGTCGCCGCGCAGCACATGGACGCCTCTCGAGGCCGCCGGGGCCGACTTATCACTAAAGACGTACCTTGACGGCATCCGGGCAGTGCTGCAGGCGCGCTCGCCACATGTGCAGGTGGACATCGCGAAGCGGGACACGGACATGTTTGCAGCCGTGGAGGAGGCGGGCGCAGCCGACACCGTGCGCGGCGGTGGCAGCGACAGCGAGGGCGCCAAGGAGTACGCGGAGGAGTGCGGCGAAGAAGGCATGGGTGGCATCTTGAGTGAGGCCGGTGGGGCTGGCGGGGGTGGCGGCGCAGACGAGGCGCGAGGTCCGATGACATTCGACCTCGGCGCCGGCGGCGGTCACTCCGTAGCTGCCTCTCTCACCTTCGATGTCGCAGCCAAGGAGGCGGCGATGTGGTTGCTTTACAGTGTACTGCGCTCGATCAGCGCGTCGAGCAGCAGCAGCGCCACCACCGGCCGCGAAAGCGATGATGAGGCGCGGCGAGCGCTGCTGCCGGTTGTTGTGGCGGCGGCACAGCTGGTGGAGGTGCACCCCGAAGTGCAGATGTCCACTATCGCCGTGCTGCACGAAGTACTGGTGGCGTGGGGCAACGCAACGCAGCAGCAGGGCTGCAGCCGCGAAACCCCGGTGCTCCTCCAGTGGAAGACGCAACTGGTTGTCGGACTTACGACGGTCCTTCAGCACGGTCTTCTGTCCCTCGAGGGGTGCACATCGCTGGCGGTGCAGTACAGCCGGTGCAACATGGCGGACCCAAGCTCGTGCCGGCGCGTGCTGCGCTCGCTGCTGCTGCTTCTACACGCCTGCCACAAGTTGCACGACAGAGGGCGCGGCTTTCTGCTGATTGGCGGCAGCGGCGCAGGGCACGTTATCGTCGCCCTGGCGAAGGTTGCTCAGGCGTCAGCGATGCACCTGGAAAGTGGTGACGGTGGTAGTAGTGCCAGTGATGGTGCGGCAGACGCGGCGGCAGCGAAGCAGTCACAGAGGAACATTCTGCGCTCGTTGACGTCGGCGCCGTGTCAAGCCGCCCTGACGTTGCTGTGCGAGCTCTTCGTGACGGCAGCGTCTCTGGCCAACGGCTACGTGCAGTCCGCCGACACCATTGGTCTTGGCTGGAGTGGCGGCGGCGGTGGAAACGACGATGGTACCTCGGCAGCGTCCTCCGTGTATGCCTCACGTACGTCGGTCAGCGCTGGTGACGTGCTGCAGGCAGTGGCGTTTCTCACGCAAGAGCCACTGAAGGCGGTGCTGGGGCCGGCACTCCGGTACGCGTCAGGCTGCCTGGCGGTTCTTGTGCTTTCAACCCTGGCACTGTCCGCCACACCACCACCACCACCACCCGACGGCAGCCCATCCGCAAGCAAGACGGCGCTCACAAGCATGGTGGCCCTCAGCGGTCAGCTGGCGGCAAACCACCAGAGCCTCCTCGCGCAGCTGGCGCAGGAGAGACTGTGCGCGCGCATCGGGAAGCGCCTCTCGAATTTGCAGCCGCTGCAGTCGGCGTGGGACACTGTCGACACGGAGCTGCTAAGGATCGTGACGGTGGCGCCAGTGTCACGTGATACTGCTGCGGCTCTGCTCGAGCGCATCACTCCCGTTCTATCGCAGCCCGCTGCCGGTGTCTGGAAGGCAGAGGTCGCTGTCTCTATCCTCCTTGCAGGCATGACCGCCTCGCTCGACCTGAATCGACTGCTTCCGCTCCTGACTGAGCTGTCGGTAGAGTCGCTTCTCGGTGATGTGCCGCAGGAAGTGCTGGCTCGGCTGCACCAAGCAGTCCGCTCATACCTGCGTAAGGGAGGGTCGACGTGGGTTCGCGCGCTGGCACTGGCGTCTCCAGCTGGTTTGCTGCTGGCGGAGCACTGCGCTGCATCAGACGACTCCTCTGTTGTCTGCCATTCTCCACTCGCTCATCGCGCAACATGGCCAGTGGTGCTGCGGCTGCTTTGGGAGGCGCGCGACCCTCTTCACATTTTCACCGTCATGTGGAGCAGCACCCCGTTCCTGGCGCATACGACCCTCTCCTGCTCCACCCTTCTCCGAGAGCAAGTGCTGCAGCATAGGCTGCAGGCGGAGGTACTCCTGGCCATTCTCGCCAGCCTCGGTGCCTCGTCAGCCTCTAACGCAGGCGTTAACGAGGACGTCGTACTCTTGCTGTTGCGTTGCGGCCGCCTAATGAGTGAGCTACTTATGGGCATCATGACCTCGGCTGCAGAACACGCTGCGGCCCCTGACGCGGATGCGCTGTACACCGTGCTTGCCTACGTTGTGGCGGTGCTCTGCACGCCTCTCAGTGCGGCGTTTGCAGTGGCGCTGAGGCCTGTAGGCCTGCACTTGGTGCGCACGGTGGCGCCGTCGGCTGGCCCGGCGCTGCGCGAAGCCATTCAACGTCTGGGGCCCACCAAGGCCATGCAGCTGCGCTCCTTCATGGAGGGATCTTGCGCCTGAAGTGCCGATCTACAGCTGTCCCACGCTTGCGGCCCAAGCGCATTCTCCGCAATATGACGCGGATCGTGTCCGCGCGTCCACCTGTGTGTGTCGGCGGGGGGAGGGGGCCGACACATCTCCAGTTTCCTTCTGTGGCCGGATCGTTGCCTCAGCGGCAGCGACAGCGCATCGCATGCGACTGGACGAGGGCGTGTCTGGTCACGATGCGGAGCGCGTGTGAACGCACTGATGTCATCAGTGGAAAAAAGGCTGAACCTAACGCGATCTACGTATGGTGGGCTGGCCCGGTGGCGGCCACTGTGGCACCCATCCACCTGTCATGGCCAGCGGTGCGATGATCATGAGGGAGCGATAGCCTCTGCCCCCTTTCACCGGCTCATGTCACGAAGCGTCGCATGAGTGTTGGTGCTGCTCCGTGTTGATTGTTTCTGGAGCCCATCGGGCGCATGCCATCCATGGTGCGCGCCTCCCCCTCGCCCTGCTTCCTTCCGTGGATCGCACCTTCTCAGCCCCCCCCCTCCTCTCTCCCTTCTCTATTGCCTCGCCTCCCGTCACGCTACCTCCCGTGCACGCAGAACACGCCGCACGTATCACAGGATCTCAGCGTCATCAGTACGAGTCGTCATCGCCCACGTCGATGTGTTGACCCTCTCCCCTCGACGAAAGCCAGTCAAACACGTTACCGCTGCCTCGCAGAGCAGCGACATCATCAGGTATTATTATAAAACAGAGCAGGAAAGCACTACAAGGGGCCACACCGCGCATGTACACCTTCCTCCCCTCCTCGGCTTCGCGGACGCAGCCGCTCGACTGGGTGACGCTCATCACGAACGCGCTAGCGGTGGCGAGGGAAGCACCATCGGAGCAGGTTCTCAACACCCTCGTGATGATGCAGTCTTACGCGACCGCCTCAGCAGACGTCTTCACCAATGTCTCCCGCGGTGCGCGAGATGTGAAGGAGTATGTGGCGCTGCTGTGCGCCATGGACGAGGCGATCGGCGCGTGGCCCTTGCGTGTTCGGCAGCTGCTGGACGTACCGCCGGTCATCCTGGTGCCGGCTGGAGGGCCCGGTGGCAGCTTCGTCACTGTCCCGGTGCACACGCCGCGCGGCGAGGCGCTGGTGTTCCTGTTTAACGTGTCACTCTATCACATGAACGCTGGGCTGCACTATCTGGCCCGCGTGCGGGCGGATGCGTCAGTGATGATTTCGTCCAACGCCTCGCGACGACTGGGCGGTGCTGGCTCCGTCGCGGCACCGAACCAAAACGCCAAGCTGGCCGCCCAGCATTGCCGCCTGGCGGTCGACGTGCTGCGCTGGTCAGAGGCCCTTCACGCAAGTCCGAGCTCCCCTTCCGCACTCGCGCTGCGCAACCTGCGCAGCCACATACCACTGGACGTGACAAGGGACATGGGCGTGCTGTGTTCGGCAGTGGCTAAGTACATGTACGCCCTCTCCTCTGCATCCACCAAGGACAAGCCGGACGTGTTGGCGAAGCTCGCCTTCGATGCGGCGCAGCTGCAACTCCCAGGGTGCGTCTCCGCTAGCAGCTCGCTGCAGCTCTTGCCCTCCCTCCTGCTCGCTACCTACCACTACCACAAGGCCACGTGGTACTACTCGGCCAGTAAGGTGCCAGACATGGCTGAGGCTCTCGGCCACATGCAGTACGCCGACACCCTCCTACGCAGCTGCGACGCGCAGTGGGGAGTGGAGGAGGCGCGCACGCAGATGGAGCACGAGTCGCGGCAATGGTGGGGGCGTCGACTGGCGTCCTTCTTCAAAGGTGTTAGCCAGGCGGGCGCATCGGCAGCGAACCGGCCTCGTGGCGAGGCACCTCGCCGCGCCAGCGAAGTGAGCAGAGCAGCGGGTGTTGCCAGCTCGGATGAAGCCGATGACAACACCGTTGTTGCGGCGCTCCAGCCAGCCACGGAGTACCCGAGCCTTCACGCGCTCCTGCTCCACGGTGAGGGCAGATCGGCATCCAGAGCAGCGGGTGCTGCCAGCTCGGATGACCGCAGCGACGGTGCCCCGACGGCGGCCACAGTTGCGGATGTAGTGCATGTTTATCCGTACCTCCGCCTGCTCCTGCAGGACGTGTGTGACTGCCTGCAGCGGTACAAACGAGAGAACGAGCTCGTATTCTTCGTGAAGGCAGCGGCCGCTGACGTCGTGAGCCGTGACGTGCCGGACGTGACAGCCGCTATCGGCGGCGGTGCGGCGGATGCAGCGGAGGAGAGCGCGCTCTTCGAGCCTCGCGCAAGCCTCTTCGCTTCGTTGCCGTCCACGAGCACGCTTCAACTCGCTTTGGCGCAGGAGGAGGAGTGCGGGCAGGCACAGCAGGCACTCGCAAGCCTGCTCCAGCGTGTCGAGCGCGACCAGCGAACGCTCTCGCTCTTCATCAAGCCACCGAACACCCTTCATCAGGCCCTGGACGCGCTGGAGGCTCTCCTGCCGCAGGCGGCTCCATGGGGTTCTCTAGATGCTGTCGTCAATGCAGCAGCCGAGGCGGTCGAGGCGGCTGTGCAGAACTTCGTTGACGTAGCCGCCGCCTGGCAGGAGGGCCACGACGCCTACGTCGGTGCCCGCTGCGCTGCGCATCCTTTGCTCAAGGATACTCGTGCTGAGCTGGCGGTGTGGAGCGAGCGAGCGGCTGTGGCGCTGCAGCGGTGGAAGAAACTTGAGCTACCCGCCGAGGTCGACTCCCGCAGCGCCTTCCTCGATGCCCTTGTCCCCATCAGCAGCGAGCTTCATGCGTATCTGAAGCAGAGCGGTGATGTATGCAGGGATGCGCGAGACGTGCTGATGTGCAGCCCCGGCAGCGTCGCCGTTGCACAGGTGCAGGCGTGCACAGCAGCGGTGGACGCGGCGAGGCAGTCTGGCATCGAACTGTTGACGCGCGTGACCGCGACAGCCTCCCGCCGCTCGATACCGCGGCCGCCACTGTACAGGGCAAGTGGTGGCACCCGCACGCGGAACTCGGACGACAACGGCAACGCCGCTGGCGCGGAAGAAGATGAGCCCGCGCCGGCCCCGCAGTATGCCGAGGCGGAGGCGGCCATTGAAGCGATGGTGCAGGTACTAGAAGAGGCCCCTACGGTGGTGGCCCACGTGGAGAGCGCGGCCGCGGAGCTGCGCGACATGCAGAAGAAGGCTGTCGTGACGCCGCTGGGCCAGTTGCGTGACGTCCACTTCCTCTCCGACTCCACCAAGCAGCCCATCAAGGAGGCAGACAAAGAGAGAGGAGGAAGAGGAGGAGGCGCCGTACGGGCGAGTGCCAAATGTGGCGGCAGTGTCATGAAGGCTGCAGACCCTACCAGCGGCGTCGACAACGTCGCCTCTCGAAGCACCGCTACTGCTTCCTCTCGCAAGCGCGCCGGCACCTCTTCACCGGTTGGGAAGCCTCTCTTGCCTGACCCAGCTGCCGACGACGCCTCCGACTCCGTCAGCTCCTCGCAGCTGGCAGACGCGAAAGAGGTGGCTGTCGTGGAGGGGGACGGCGCCACCAAAGCAGCAGTGAGCGGCAGCCTGCTCCGCCGCCTCAAGGCGAACAAGGAAGAGCGTCAGCAGGGGTCCCGCAGCGCGCCCGTCACTGCCTCACCGCCACCGTCCAAACGCGCGAAGCGATGACAGAGACAGCCGGAGACACAACACGCTAGACGGCTCCACCCGACACGTCTTCTCTCCCCCTCTCTCCTGTTAGATCAACCGGTGCGTGGTGGAGCGGGTGAGGGAGGGGCGGCGGGCGGCTCCGTCCCTTCCTCGCCCGTGAAAACGCTCTCCATCAAGAATCACCACACACATAGAGAGACAGAGAGGCGCGCACATGTATGCCGATGTTCGATCGCTCGGTGCATGTCGGTGCACGAGAAGACCCCCCGGCTCCATCTCACTCTCCCCCCCCCCACCCCTCCTTCCTATCATCACTGCGCACACATGTTTGTGCGGGCGTTCACGAATTCGCCGGCGCGTCCCTCTCCTCTTGAAACACCTGCACTCTGTGTGCTGTCGCGCCATGAATCCGTGTATATCGCCGTCTCTCTCTCTCCCTGCTGCTGCCTTTTACTCTCTCCGTCCGTCGATCTTCTCGGCTGCATTACGCGCAGTCAGTGCTGGGGTGGATTGTGTCGCCCTTTACTCTACCTCCACGTACATAGACACAGGCCCCTCCTCCTGACTCTCTTGCAGGGAGCGCACTACCGCCCTTCCAGTGCATCACCATCACTACTACCAGTGCGCCAGTACCACCACTGCCAATATTA
This sequence comes from Leishmania major strain Friedlin, assembly GCF_000002725.2. Classification (NCBI taxonomy): domain Eukaryota; phylum Euglenozoa; class Kinetoplastea; order Trypanosomatida; family Trypanosomatidae; genus Leishmania; species Leishmania major. The sequence continues at coordinate 669,558 of NC_007261.2, read as the reverse complement.
CGATGGGCGCCGCCAACTCGTGTACGTGCTCGGAGACGAAGTACCGCTTCAAGGACTTCATCGTCTCCGTCTACCCCGACAACATCCACGGCGGCCCCGACGAGGATGCGCTGGCGAAGTTGAACAATTACATCGCCAGTAACCCCGAGCGCATCCCCCGCGTGTGCCGAAAGATTGGCAAACTTCTTCTCATCCACCTCGCAAGCAAGAAGGAAACGCGAGTCATGGTGTCGGTGCTCATGCTGCGCTCTCTCATCGAGCACGCCGCCCGCGTGGTGGACTTTGTGCCTCACAGCGTAGATATTTGCGCTCTGCTGCTCTCAACAAGTATCCCGCGCTACCACATTGGTGCCGCGGATGTGCTGAGCACGCTGTGTTATCGGCTCAGCACTCAGCCCAACACGGACTCGGCACGTCGGCTGATCGCCGACAACAAGGACCGCCTTGTGCCGCAGCTGCTGCAGATGACGTCCGATCACATAGCGTCACGGAAGTGTGCAAACACGGTGCAGACGCGCTACGCCGCGATCCTGGCACTCGGCAACATCGCCAACTGCATTCACACCGCCTTGGCCGGGAATGCAGCGGTCATCATGCAGGCCATGATCGTCAATCTGATTCTTGTGCTGAGGGAGCGTGCGCATAAGCCGCTGAGTGACGCAAGCGTGCATCTCCTGGCGAAGCAGCACAACGGCGGCGCCGACGCAACGTCGGTGGCCAGCCCCATCCTGAAACTGCCGGCGGAAGCGGAGGAGCAGGATGTCACGTACGCGCTGGCCTGCAGCCATGGCATTGGTGCAACGGCAGCCTGCACCACTACGGCCGGTGTGGCGGGGTTGCTGAACCGCGTCACGGCGCTGCTAGAGACGCAAAATGGCTGGGGCATACCGCACGTGCCGTCGCTCGTATTCCGCGACATTGTGTCCGCCATGCAGCGCCGCCCACAGCAGCTGGGCTTCCTCGTGTACCAGTGTCTGTGCGATATGGGGCAGTGTACGTCTGACCCGAGCGTGCGTATTGGTGTGCTACGTTCGCTGCAGGCCTGCGTGGACGTGCTGCCTATGACGGGCGGTCGCCCGGCGGTGGTGCTGGATCACATTGTGAGCGTTATGCAGCCACCCATGGCTGGTAGCACCACCGACGGGGCCGCCGCTGGGGACGAGGACGGCGTAGACAGCGCGTGTCTGGAGAAGGACACACACGACGCCGTCGTGACGCTAACCAGTCGGCTTCTTCGCTCTACCTACCTGCGACACAATGGGTCGCAGCTGCAGAGTATCCTTGTCTCGTTGTGGCACCTGCTCGAGGCAGCACAGAGCAGAGGCACACCGCATCCAACGCTGGTGTTGCGGCTCCTTGTCGTGGCTGCGCCGTACCTGCGCTCTGTGCCGCTGGTGGACCGCAGAGACATTCGTGTAACGGATGGTCTTGAATGCTACCTCAACGGCAGCGGCGGCGATGTGCAGCGACACCTCGCCTCGCGCGTGCTGGCCGGCATTCTCGCCGGCATCCCGGCTCCGACGCACAGCGCGGTAGAAGGCGGCGGCGGCGGCGACAAAGTGAGTGTGGCGGAAGTTACGGCTGCGTTCGCGGCAGCGCCGTCCCCACCCACAGGCACGGGGGTGTTGTTCACGGCCGAGGAAGACGTTGCCTTCGCGCAGGAGTGGGTAAAGCGGGTGTCGAAGGAAACGGAGGGAGTCACGCCGCTGACGGTGGTGTCGGTGGCGAACGTGCTCTGTGCCCTCATGGCAGGCTACGGAGTGAGTGGGCTGCCCTTCACGCTCATGTTTCTCTGGGCGCTGCAGCAGCTCTGCGTGCGCGTAGAGCCGGCGAGTGCAGCGGCGCGGCAAGACGACACCGCCAGCGCGTCTACTGCAACGGTGACGACGATGTCGGCGTCGAGGGCTGCCACGTCGCCCCTCACCCGCGCCTGGTTGCACATGATTGCGGCCTTGCTGGTCTGCTGTGGCCGCGTGTACGCGATTCCGAAGCTGCAGGCGTATGGGCAAGAGATTCTGGAGAAGAGAGTCGCGGCTGGCCAGCTGGCGAGCTGCTTCGAGCCCGCTCTCCGCATCTCCGGGCACGCGGCGGATGTATACACGGTCAGCGGACTGCGCTGCCACGCTTCAGAGAAGAGTCGCCCGCTCGCGACAGACTTCACGGAGGCGCCCGTTTCCAAACTGCCGTCGTTCAGCTACGTGTCGAACATCATTGCGGACGCGGATTGGGCAGACGTCGCCGTCGTCTTCGGCGCCAGCGATGAAGAAAAGTTGCACATGGTCATTGAAGAAGTGTGCTTCCAGCCAGACAGCGAGGTAAGCGTGAGCCTGTCCAGTCTCATCGCCGCACGCAGCTCATCCATTCCCGCCGCCGACGCCATGTCGCAGAGGTCGCTTCACTTCTCCCTGAGTGTGCAGGATGAGGCCAAGGTAAGCACACTGCGCTCTCTGCGCATCTCCGTGGTGGACAACAGCATCCTGCGTGCACAGGACAGCCGTGGAGCGGTGCCACTGAGCGCCGCTGCGATCACCACAGCCAAGAAGGTGCAGGAGATCGCCGAGCACTACAACGTGAGCGCTGCGACGCAGGTGCTGCCGCCGGAGACGACGGCCGCGCTTCCCCCACTGCCGATGTTGCCGCTGCACAGAGACGACGAGGACACGTCGGGGGGTATGAGCGAGTCCAGCGAGTTCGCGTCGGAGGTGCGCGGGAAGGCGATGTCACCGCCGTTGTACGTGGCCGGGTGCACCGCAGACAGCCGCTCCCGCAGCGGTGCCGGCACGGAGAGCGCGGCGTTTGTGAACCCGCTCAATGTGGACGTTGGCATCCAAGCAGCTCGCAAAGCACAGAGGGCGCTGTCGATTCGGGCCCTGCCGGCAGCTCGCTACGTGTCCATGGTGTAGAGAGAGAGAGAGGAAGGCCGGTACAAGCGTGTGTGTTGGCCGCCTCACCGTACCCCAACCCACCCACCCTCCTTTCGTGTCCGTGGGGTGGGGGTGGAAGACGCTCGGGAAGGCGGGTCTGTGCTACACGTCATGGTTGCCTTCTTTTCGTTTCTTGCTTGCTCGCACGCGTGGGGGGACCAATAAGGCATACGGGCCGCGGGCAGGCGGTGCAACTGGTGGGAGAGGGAGGATAAAGGCAACACATCGCCGCGTCGAATAGATGCTTGCTTGCCCCCGCTCGGTGTGTGTGTGTGTGTGTGTTCCCCATCCATCGCTGACCGCCGCTGCCAACCCACCCCACCTCGCTCTCCCCCTTTCTCTGTACAGCTACAACAGTATCTTCGTTAGTTTTTTTTGGGGGGGGAGGGCACAACCCCCTCCCCCACCCCCTCCACCCTTTGCGTCTCTCTGCCTGATGGGGTGCGAGATAGGCGTGGCAGGGACAAGGTGCCCACGCCGTGTTTGATTGCTTCGCTTACTCCTTGTTGGGGCGCGCGTGCGTGTCTCGCCTTGCACACCTCCCCTGCGGTCGTGTCTACGGTGCAAGGATCGACGGGGCTCTTCTGGAGGTTTCCTCTCCAGCAATGTGCGTGGCTCTGGCTGTGTGTGTGTGTGTGTGTGTGTGTGTGTGTGTGTGTGCCCCTCTCTCTGAGATGAGAGAAGAGGGCTGACGCACCTGCGCGCACCTCCACACCCTCCACTTTCGGCACTGCCCATGTCTCCGTCCGGTCGAGTACCGCCTCCCGCTTCTCACACATTTCTCTCTCCGATCGAATGCAGCTGAAGCACTCAGCTCACGGTGTACCGCGCTGTGTATCCCACGCGCACAACAATACGCACTCGCACCCACACGGCAACCTGTTGCCTACCCCACTCTCACTTCCAAACACTCACCCTCAAGTCGTGCACCGGCATGCCCTGCTTCCCACCCTTCCGCACTCTCAAAGGCGAGGTCCTCGACCTTCACGTGTCCTCCTCCATCGACGCCAAGGACGCGGTTGCCCTGCTATATTTCTGCGGTGGGGATGAGAAGGCCTGCGTGGTGCAGCCCTGCAGCCTCGCTCTCTCTCAGTACCAGCTGCACATTGGCCCCCTAGGCCGCGAGGCGTGCGTGGAGGTGCCCTACATGCTCATCGCCACCTGGGGCATTGCGCGTGCCTCATCCTCTATCACCAAGGCGTTTGTGCAGGTGCAGCAGCAGGCGGAGGAGACGGCACGGACGTCGTCAGGGACGGCATCGATGGGTTCCACCATCGGCAGTGGCGTGGCGTCGGCCGCAAGCCCTTCCGTTACGGCTGCGGTGGCGATGATGACGCCGCTGCTGAGCGCCCCTCCAGCGCAGGTGCCGCAGCCGGTGCCGCTGCCATCGCGGCCGCGATACGCAGACCCCCTGCCCGCTCTCTATGTGGTCACGCTGCAGACGAAGCACGTCTGGCAGCATCGTCTCATTGTCCAGTCGGAGCGCATCCTCAAGAACATACGCGCACACCTCACTCTCATGCACTGCCTGGCACGTGTCTCTGACCTTCCGGCCTTCCACTACGCCGAGGAGCGGCAGCGGCAGCAGCGGGTCGGCAGCAGCAGCAACAGCGTGAATAGCACGGGAGAGGCAACGGGAACGGCGGGTATATGGAGCACCGAGTTTGGCTGGAACCTCTACTCGCCGCAGCGCGAGTTTACCCGCCAGCTCTGCATCGACGCGTCTCGCCCCGCACCGGAGGTGGCCACCGAAGCAGCCCTGCAAGCGGGCCGCATCGGTCTCCATCAAGATCTGCGACCTTGGTTCAGACTGGTGGACCTCCGTGACGAGGAGAGGGACGTCGGCCGCGGCGAGCGCCCCGCCGACTTTCAGTACACGTGCTCCCCGACCTACCCATGGCTCTTCTTACAGCCAAGGCTTGTGGACCGTGAGTTGCTCCTGAGGGCGATAGCGGCCCGCTCTCGCGCCCGTGTGCCCGCGGTGTCGTACGTGTGCCTGCGCACCGGTGCCGTTCTCGCACGCAGCTCCCAGCCTCTCATGCGCTCGCCGCAACTCAGCGCCGACTCGGACGTGTGCTACACGCTCATTAACATGGGCTACGCGCCCCACCACGCGCGCCCGCAGCGCACGACAGCGTCCGCGGCAGTGTCGTCATCGCTTGTCCCCTCGCTCTTGGCAACGGCACACGGCAGCTCGCCAGCCGCGACCAACTCCCTCAAGGCGAGCCCTGTGGTAGGTGCACCCGCCGCAGTGGCGAGACCCGTTCGGCCGCCGTCTCTCTTCGACGACGACTCGGACGGCGATGGCCAGCCGCCATGTGCCGGAAGCACGAGTAACGCGTCCTCCACACAGCAGCTGGAGAGCACGCCAGTAAACGGGAGCGGCTGCACCTCCGTCAGGACACCGCCGTCGACTGTATCCAAGGCCGCGCGCAAGTTCACGGTGACCGCGGCTGGAGACGCTGCGAACGTCGCGACCACGCCACTGATGGAGACCTCGCACGGTGCTGTGATGGGTGCGAGCACGAACGCGAACGCGGCGAAGGTGCTGCTGGTGGCGGACTGTCGGCCACAAATCACGGCCGCCGGCAACGCCCAGCTCGGTGGCGGCTACGAGTCGGGTAGCTACTACACGTTCTGTCAGACAAACTTCTTCGAGATCGACAACATCTTCGGTGTGGCCAAGTCGTTCGAAAAGCTACGCAGCATGCTGGCCCGCTACCAGGGCAACACGGTGGAAAAGACATTTCTGCGGCGGTTGTACGACTCCGACTGGCTCGCCATCGTCCAGCGTGTACTCGTCTGCTCCGTGACGGCGGCGCAGTCGCTGCAGAACGGCGTCTCATGTCTGGTCCACTGCACCGACGGCTGGGATCGCACGTCACAGTGCACGGCACTCGCGATGCTCCTGCTGGACCCGTACTACCGCACCATCGTGGGCTTCTGCACGCTGATCGAGAAGGAGTTCTGTTCCTTCGGCCACAAGTTCGCAGAGCGCTCTGGGCACCAGCTGCCAGGCCGCACGACCGTCTTTACTCACTCGGGTGTCGCAAGCTCCGACACGGAGCAGCAGCACGGCGGCAGCGGCGGCAGTGCCCCGCGTCTGGACACGTCGCCGATCTTCTTGAATTTCCTGGATGCGGTGTTCCAGGTGTGCCATCAATATCCGACGTGCTTTGAGTTTACGCCAGAGCTGCTCGCCCACCTGTCGGAGGTTGTCTACAGCTGTCTCTACGGCACGTTCTTATGTAACGGCGAGCAGGAGCGGCACCTCGAGGGGGTGCGGCTGCGCACAGCCTCCGTCTGGACAGACGTCCTGCGCCGCACGCAGAGGGAGAAGGCCGGCAAGATCCCGCTCTGCTTCGTCAACATCCATTACGACGCGGTGACGGCGTGGCGCTTCATCTCGCAGCGGCGGCGCGGGCGTGTGGAGGGCGGTGCCGGCGGCGCAACAGCATTGGCGGACTTTGTGTTGCTGCCCAACTGCAGCAGCAAGCGCCTCGTATTTTGGGAGGCGCTGTACACCCGCGAAGACGCGGATCACTACCTCAGCTACAACCCCCACGTGTACGCCGTCAAGACGACGCAGGAGGTCTCGTGGGGGCTCGAGTTCGACAGCTTCCTCGATGCTGAGATGGAGGAGGCGTGCGCCGATCGGGAAAACGAAATGGCATCGCTGCTGGCGCTCGAGGAGTTCATGGCAGCCGAGGCGAATACCCCCGCGGCGCCGTCGCTCGCGGCTAACAGTGCGAGGAGTGCCTGGTGCGTCTTTGACGCCGTCAACTGCTTCAACTGCTACAAGTCCTTCGGCATGTGGAGCACCAAGGCGCAGTGTGCGGCATGCAAGCAGTACTTCTGCACCGACTGCCACGTGCACGACTGTATCCTGCAGCAGTACTGAGGTGCTGTGCGCGACGGTGTGTGTCGCGAGGCTCATGCGTGCGTGGGGCGTGTCCATTGCTTGCGATGTCATCGTTATCCTATCGTACTAGGGGTGCAACCCGACGAAGCTGGGGAGACAAGAATACGAACCCCAACAACAACCAAAGGTGGGCAAGGGACCGCGGCGCGATGGCGAAAGATGCCGAGTCGGCACATGTATGGGACGTGCCCAACGCATCCTCCTGTGCCGCACTTGACACGGCTGCCTCCTAGACGTTTGTTTTTTCGTGTGTGTGGCTGCTCACCAGCACATGCGCATGCGTGCGTGGGCGCGTCGCTCACTCTCCTCTACTTTCTCCTCCTCTGGCACCCCCCCCTTTTCGCACCGCACGGCATGCACACAACTCGTGTCCCGAAAGCACCTCATCGGAGCTCAGCCCGGGAGGAGCACGCGAGGAAAGCGGTCACCAACGTTGCGGCACGTTCTCCCCCCCCCCGCGCGCGCATCGTGCGTGGCGACTAGACCAACCCCGATGTGCACACTGTATTGGAGCAGCTGTCCTTGTGTCCGTCGACGACGGTGCCACAGCGCCACTTCCTTGCCTCGCCGTCACCCAAGCGGACCTCCTCCCGGTGGAAGCAGCACCACCGCACTTTCTACACGCAGACGCACAACCGCGGCTACGTGAGCCGGCTGCGGCACCAACGCAGGGCCAGCACCATCGGGGGTCATTGTTTCTACGTGCTCAAAACCCCACTCCCGCTGTCCTACGAGAAGCAGTGCGATATCGCCTACGTGACGGGTCGCCAGCGCCGCTGGCTATATGCAGGTGGACAGCGGCTGAGCGCGACGCGCTGCAACGCCTGACTCTGTCTGAGCGCAGCCCAATGGTGGAGATGCTGGAAAGGTTGGAGTCGCAGGGCCACGACAAGCCGTCGAGCCCGCTGGCGCACATGCTGAGCCTGCATCGCCGCGTTCCAGCAGAACTCGTGCCTGCCTGCTGTGCAAGGCCGAGGATGCGCCTCCAGGGGCACTGTGAGGCCAACGAGGAGCGTGTCGCGCACAACAGTGTGCCAAAGGAGTACGCAGCGTGGTTGTAGTAGTGGCCCGCAGCGTAGAGGGTGAGGATGAGCGGCGGCGGTGCCGGGGAGTGGCAACGTGCGGATGCCGTAGCAAGCGGATGCAGGAGCATCATGCTGAGCCGCAAGGAGCCACCGCCGCTGCGCTCTCTGCTCCCTTCCATCCATGTGTGCTTGCTTGGGCAAGCGTGGATGCTGCATTCAAGGCGGTGTTGGTGTGGCCCGCCCCATCTCCTTTTCACCCCTTCCAGCCGCTCCGAATGCACATGCATCTCTGTGTGCGCACCCCTCCCTCTCTCTGGACACATGTTGGCATGCCCCCTCCTCTTCCTCTTGGTTCTCTCTTGGGATATGCATTTCTGGCTTTCTGGAACCACGATGCGGTGGTGGTGGTGGCGCTGATGCGTGCACTCGCGCACGGTTGCACGCACACGCACGCACGGAGAGAACGAGCGGGACAGAGTCGCCATCTGCAGGTCCTCCTCTGTCTGCCTCTGTGTCAGTGGTGGTGCGGAGGGTCGGCCACGATGTCACGCACGCCGCCACCGTCGCTCACCTGTTTCGTTCTGTTTTCTGTCCTGTGTGAGGAAGAGAGCGGGGTTGTGCTACTCGTTGGAGCGACGCGCCTCCCCCCTTCTCTGTGGTGATGTCTTGTGTTTTTCGCTATGCCCTCCCTCCCCCCCCCTTCCCCTTGTTCGCCCGCACCGTGATGGCCCTGTATAGGGCGGTCAACCAGAATGGAACACACACACACGTGCACGGTGACGTGCACGAGATGCACAGCTCAGAAGCTTCCGCTTCAGCGATCTCACTTGTGTGCGTGTCTGCGTGCACGCGTTCGATGGTGTGCGCCCTGCGGCGGCGTTTACCCGCCGCCCGCCCTCCCCATCTCCGTGTCGGTGCAAGCCCCATCAGCATTCTGGTAGGCAAAGCCATGGAAAGGGGCAAGAGCATCGTCGCTCTTCTCCATGTGCGCTCAAAACCCCATGCGCAGCACTCTCTGGCATCCGCGCTGTTACACCCATCTGTGTGTGTGTGCATGTCTTCCTCCCCATGACCTCTCTGTAATCCCGCAGCCACTGTCCAGCCTTAGCCCCCCCCCCACCACCACCACCCCGCCGGTCCACAGATCGGGCACACGGGCACTGCGCACACAATCATACGCGCCTCTTGCCCTCGGTGCTGCACGACTCTCACACTCTCGCACTCACCGGTGCGCTATCGTATCCGGCCCCCCCCCTCTTCCTGCAAAGCCGTCGGGGCACAACGCGCTGCCCGCCGCTGCCACGCCGATTTCTCGCCTTTGTGCACCAGCAAGGACACTGTTGGCGGCATGCTGGGCAGCTCCTCCAAGGCGACGCAGCACCTTTTGAGGGCGGCCGAGCAGGAGGTGGTGAATGCTCAACGGGAAAACTTCGAGCGCTTGCACCCGGCAGCGAGCATATTCGCCAGCCAGCGTGACCGGCGTGCCTCCAGCGCCCTCTCCGACTCCTCCCTCGGCATCCTCGGCGCGCGCTATACGCCGCCCCCCCTCTCAGTCCCCGCAAACCACACCGGCGCCAAGGTGCAGGGTAGCAGGGCACGCGTGGATCGACTGACGGGGCCCCCGTTTTGTGGGGCGGCCGTGCACGGGGAGCGCTCTGTCTTGGCTGAAGCTCGGCAGGTGCAGGAGGCCGTGACGTGGCTGCGTGAGTGCCCCAGTCGCACCTTGCAGCAGCTTCAGCAGCGCGTCCTGTGCACGGCAGAGGTCCTTTTCACCCAGTTGGTCGGCATGCCCGTGGCCGCGCGTCAAGTGTTGGAGCACATCGCCGCTGCATGCCAGCCGGCAGCAGCAAAGAAGAAGACCAGCACTGGCGGCGGCGACGGCGACGAGGACGACGACGAGGACGCGTTGGGGCCGCAGTACGTGCTGCCGCCACAGCCTCTCACGTTCTCCGACTTCGTGAGCAACTTCCTGCTCGACAGTCCGGCTGGTGCCTCTTCGACGTCGCGTGCGCTGCCATTCAACCTTGTGCTCCTCAGCGGGCGTCCGCAGCCGGTGGCGCCGCTAACGTCGCTGCACCTTGTTTACGGCCTTCACGTTATCGAGGAGGTGCTGCGGCGGCCGGGTCTCTCGACATCCGCGCCAGAGTCGGCCCTGTCACCAACGGTGGCAGCGGGGCTGGAGGACCATCAAGCCCTCCTTTCGGAGGTGGTGCACTGGTCCGCCTTCTTCGAGTCGGTCTTCGACAAAGCAAGGGAGTCGCTCTGCAGGGACCCACTGAACCTCTACGCAGCGGTGCTGCTGGCCTGTGCGGAGCGCGGCGCCTGGGAGCTGCGCAACACGGCCGACGCCCTCGCTGAGGAGGCGGTTCGGATGCTGAAGCTCAGCGACGCTGCCAGCGGGCGTCGCCCTAACGTGTGCGTAGCGTGCCGTACGGAGGCGGCGCACCTCGCCGTCAGCTGCCGAAGCTATGTGAAGCACACCCTGCGCACCGTCGCAACTCCTCAGCATGCAGCCAGCTACAGCCACAGCCTCAGCGGCAGCAGTGCCAAGGGTAGCAAGAGCTCAGCCTCGAGTCGCGGCACTGCGCCCGTCACACGGTTCTTCTTAGCCACGCCTGCAGTGGTGTGGTGGGCTGCCGCCTTCCTGCGGCTGTATCGACTGCACACGCCGGTTTCGGCGCCGCGTCGAGCGCCGGCCGTGAAGGGGGTGAGCAGCACCTCGACGAATCTGTTCGGCGATGACGCGCAGAAGGAGGCTGCCGCAGCGCCGGCAGCCGTCGATGTGGTGAGCAGTGCGGAGGCGTACTTCATTCGCGACTGGATAGCTCAGGCTGCCAGGATGGACAGAGAAGGGTTCATTGAGCAGGAGGACGCCGGCTGCCTCTGCATCCCACTCAGTTGCGCCACCCACGCCCCCGTCGCGGTACTCGGCTTCACGCAGGAGAGCGTGCAGGCTGCGCTGGATCGCATGACGGCGTGGGTGGACGCTGGCGTCCTGGCCAACACGCCACTGCGCGTTGATGAGCTGCTCGCAGCACTGCAGGACGAGTACGCTGTTCTTCCGTACTACCTCAGCTACTTCGCCGGCGTATGAGCCAGCCGTTGAGCGGAGGTGGTTCGTGGCAACGGGGCGATGACGACGCGCGTTCGAGTCTGCGCCTCAGCCGCCTGCCCCACTCTCCCGGCAGACTTGTTCTTCTTTTTGATGTACACTGGATGTCCTTCTCACCCTCTTTTACGATGCAACAAGAGCGACTGTACGGGTGTGCTGCTTTCCTTCTCTCCCGCCCCCCCCCCTCCCTCCCTCCCTCCGGTCGTTCGGAAGCGCCTATAATGTCCGACATGCAGACAACTCTGTGGTGAATGTCGCTGCACCCTCACTCAGGTAGGCTCACGTGCCGTTGAGCTGGTCGCAGTCGTGTACGGCGCTCAGCACGCAGCGCATGTGGGTAGGTGGATGCGCGTTACTTCACATTGGTGAACACATGCAAGCACAAGCACTACACTTTCGTTCCTACACCCCTCTCCTCCTCCTCCTCCTCCGTCTCCGTCTCGGTAACCAACACGCACACACACGCCGTTGCAGAAAACTTCTGTGTGTGTGTGTGTATGTGTGTGTGTGTGTGTGTCTGTCTGTGCGCCTCCCTCTCTCCCTCTCCCTCTCCCTCTCCTCCTCCCCCAGTGCCGTTCTTTTCGGTGTGTCTGCTGTTGTTCGTCAGAGCCCCTTCCCCCTCATCTACGCCCCTCTCTTCGTCACGATGCCGGTTGTGGATGTCTCGGTGCTGTGCGCGACGGAAATCACGGGCGTGTCGCTGCGGTATTCATTCTGCGTGTACGTGCGGCTTCAAGGTCAGGCGATCCGCACGAAGTCCTCCAGCGCTGACCACGTGGGTGAGGTGCGCTTTGGGGAGCGGTTCCGCTTCCAGTACGACTACGACACGAGACGCCCAAGCCGCAACCGCTTGTTCGTGGAGCTGTGGACCAAGAGGCTCTTCTCGCAAAGTTGCGTGTCGGTGGCGTGGATTGAGATGGGCGAGCAGCGCTTCGTGCGTGGCGAGCAAACACGTATGAACGTGCGCGGTGCCTTCGAGGGCAAGAGGGCCACGCTCAGTATTGCGATCACACCGCTGGACTTCGGCGAGAGCCGCTGCGTAGTGCAGCAGCAGATGCCGGTGCTGTACGGAGTGCCGGTGGAGGGCATCCCACTTGCATCGCCCAACCCGTACACGAGCGCTGCCTACGTGCCGAACGCATGCGCCACTGCGCAGGATTCAACGGCGTGCGAAAACCGTGAGGTGCCCACGCAGCCGCCGCAGCCGCAGGCTTGTGTTGGCGCGTCGCTGCCGCCACCGCTCTACCCGAGCCTCTCGCAGGGCATGCAGCATCAGCCCTCTGGCGGCGGCCAGTGCTGCGGTACAGTGTCGACGCCGAGCCAGATCGCCGAGCGCGACCACAGCGTGGACTGCGGGAAGCCGAAGCAGCTGTAGGAAGCAGTTGATGTGCACAGAAGCCGCCGCACCACCCATCCGCACCCGCTGCGTCGACTGCTACTGTACAACTACCGCACCTTTGTTTTTTCCCATCGTGTCGAGCTGCTTCTGTGCGTGTGTGTGTGTGCGCGCGCGTGCGTCCTCCTCTCAATCGTCCGTTTGCGGCGCTTGGCGTTTCTGCGTTTTCAACCCCGTCCGGGAGGCAAGGGAAGAAGAGAGCGTAACAGCGAGGGCGCGTGTGCGGGTGTGCGTGCCTCTGCGCCACCTCCCCCTCTTTCCCTCTCCCTCTGTCGCTGTGATGTGTCTCGCTTTCACTCTCATTCCTTCCTTTCGACTGCTGTGCTGCACTATTTTGTTTTTGTTTTTGTTTTTTGGAGGGGCTGTTGCGCCCCTTCACATAGAGGCGCCACGCCCCACAAATCACCCGCCCCCTTCCCTTTCGTTGCCCCCCGCCCCATCTCCCACACACACACACACACTCTCTCTCTCTCCGATGTTGATCTCCGCTAACTGATACCCCAATGACTGCTCTCCGTTGCCCTAGGCCGAGCAAACACGTGGGCACGCGTTGGTGGCAATGAAAAGAGCGGGGGAAGGGACATGTGAACGCGTTTGGTTTTTCACCCTTCCGTTGTGCTCGTGCTCCTCCGTTAACCCTCTTTCGATGCTCACTGCCCCGCCCTCTCCGGTGCCGCTGAGCAATGACGGCCGCGGATCTCGCTCGCCCATTCGTAGGCCAATACGCATGCGAAAGTGGCGGCACTCGCTTCTCTCTTGTTCGTCCTCTGTTGTTGTTCGTGCCGTCATGGATGGTGAGCAGACACACGCCGCGATGCCCGCCGCGTGTGGCAGGTGATGAAAGTTGGCCGCTGTTTTTGTGCTCTGTCTCTCGGTCCCCCTTTGCCTTTGCAGGTGTGTCAGCGTATTCTACACAAAAAAAAGAGGCGGCGAGCTGTTCCGTTTGCTCGCCCGCCTTCGTCTCTCCCCACCGCCCGCAGACATCACGAGAAACGAAGACGGGCGGAAAACCGCACGAGTGGCCCCCCCCCTTCCTCTATGCGCGCACGGTCGCGGCGCCAAGCAGCAATCCCCACCCCGCCACCTCCTTCCTCCACCAGCCCCAAGGCCTATCCTAAAGCCACCACCAAGCCCCTGAGCCCACCCCCCACGGCCAGGCCTGGCCTGTCCACCCAACAGGAAAGGGCCATCACACCGAAGCGAAGAGGGGCTAACAAAGGCAGGGGCGGATGGCGGAGAAAGGCGGGATGGCGCATACACGAGGGGAACGGGGGCACACGACCCGCGGGGGAGGGGGGTGATTAGCGGGTTGGGGGGGCCCGCGCGTGGGGCGTGGCGGTCGTTTGTGTTTTTTGCGAGAGAAGGCAAGAAAGGCGCTGGACATGAACACGGAAAGGAACACGCGCACAGAGAGGTGAGGGCGAAGGTGCAGAGGGACAGCGGCCGTGCCCCCTTGCATGAGGAGGTGAGCCGATGTCACGCCGCTGCAGGGATGAGCGCGACGGCGCGTTGCAGCAGCGCGTGGAACCGCTTCACCGTCTCCTCCAACTCCAGGATGCGCTGCTGGGCGTCGGCGAGGCTGCCGCGCTGGTAGGCGGTGAGGGACTGTTGGTGCTGCTCCACCTGCCGCTGCTCCTGCTGGAGGCTGCGCAGCTGAGCCTCCAGCGAGCGCACGGCGAGCGACAAGGTCACCACCTCGGTGCTCGTGAGGGGGTCGTGGTGGTGCTGGGGAGCGCCCGGCGCGGACCCGGCGTAGGCGGCCATCGGTTCCGCAGCAACCAGCAGTGACGGTGGCGGCTGTGTGTACGCCGACACCGCCGGCAACCCCACGCAAGGTCTTGCGGCGGCGCCAAAGGCGTCCGTGTACCCTTCTGCCGGGCTGTGCGTCACCCACGCCTCCGGTGCGGAGGCAGGCGACGCCGCTGGAGCACAGGCAGCGCTACTGGGCGATGCCGACGCTGCGTGAGGTCGCTGCCACCACGCTGTCGCGGACGGCTGTTGGGCTGTGACGGTGCGGTTGAGCCCCGTCTCGCGGCTCAACGGACTCGAGGCTGCGGCGGCGGCCGGCACCGAGGCCCGCCGGCGGTGCATCACGTGCAGCACCGCGTTCGTCGAGATGCGGTAGTAGTGCAGGGTAGCCTTGTCATTCAGCTCCATATACCGCCACAGCAGACGCAGTCGCTCCGGCCCGCACGTCAGCCGGCGCAACGCCGCGCCCGCGGGCGTGGCGCGTCGCTGCTGCCGCTCCATCTCCTCGCAAAGCATCTTCTTTACCTCCCACACCGTCGCCATCTCGTGACAAGCGACCACGTAGGTGATGGGCCCCACCTCGCACTGCAGGTTCAGCACTGGGCCGCGCTTCAGGAGGCACACGAGCTTTACATAGGGGTCTCCTTTCAGCAACAGGCACCCGTTGTCGCGCAGCGAGCGGTCTGCGTGGATTTGCTGCCGGTTGTGCAGGAGCAGCTGCACCTCCGGCTTCACCTTGAAGTAGTCCTCGATTGCTAGCTGTAACGAGCGCAGCGGGGCGTCGATGTCCATCTCTGTGTCGAAGTACTCGCCATGCGCGTCAAAGACCCGGATCGGCACGATCGGTGTAAGCTGCACCGACACAGGCGCCGTTGCCGCCTCTGGTCGCGTGGTGACGCCGCTGCTCATGGCCACCGAACCTCAACAAAGCGCGCAGAAGCCGGGGGCAGACACAGGCCCACGGGCGCGCACCGCTGCTCCCAGGGAGAGCAATGCAGCTCTATCTGTTGGTCTATGAGTGAAGGAGTAGGGTGTAAGGTCAGCCTGTGAGGACCGTCAAGAGGCAAGCCCTGAGAGAGAGAGGGTGGAGAGCCACCGACAGGCTCGGCCGTTCTCTTCCCTAGTGTGTCTCCAGCCCCAGCAGCGTCTGTCGAGAGAGGGAGGGCGGTTGGTGTTGTTGTTGTTGTTGTTGTTGTGTGTGTGTGTGTGTGTGTGTGTGTGTTCGAGTGCGTGCCGTGATCGGCTCCTCAGGCACCGACAGACGTGCATAAATCGGGAAGAAGACGCAAAAGCACGAGCGAGCGACACACAGCAAGCACGTGAATGCTAAGAGAGACGCGCAGCATAGAGGGGCTACACGCACAGATGCTGCTGCGCGCGTCATGACGGTGTGTAGGGGGTGTGGGCTCGGTGTGCGTCTACTCGCTTCGGAGATGCGCCGACGGCACGCAGCACCACGTGTACGCATCCACACGTCTGTAAATACACTGTAGGCCCCTGCTCTCTAGGGTGTGAGAGTACAAGAATGTTTCTCTCGCGAGATGCAGCGCTTCGCCTGCCATCGTTTCTGTTGGTGCTGCATGCACGGAGCCACTTGTGACTGAGATAGGCTGTGCTGGCAACTGCGTGCTTCTCTTGTTTCGCTTTCCGCTGTTTTCAAACACGTCCTACAGAAATACGCCTGTGCGTGCGCGCACATGCATGCATGCGCACATCAGCGTGGGCGGTTGGGGTGGCGACTGAAGAACGCGGAAAGAAAGGGGCGCGTGTGGTTGCCTGGGGTGGGCGTACGCGCCGGCACTGCAGAGGCACCTACTTGCACTCGGCGTCCGTCCTCCCCTCCCCAGCCCATCAAATCTTTTCAGCGCGCCAGCAACTCGCGCCACCTGTGCTTCCAACGCCACCTTCGCAACGATCGTTTGCGTTTTTCCGATACCCTACTGCGACGGCGCGGCCTGCTTAAAGCGCTCCTCGCGGCGGCGCAGCGTCTCCTCGTCCACCATGAAGGTCGGCGCCGGGGCCACAGGTGCCGCGGGGTTGCTGCTGTTAATGTTAAGACCGAAGCGCGCCGCGCGTCGGATCAGTGCCTCCTGCGTCGCGCTTAGCGGATCCAGACCAGTGGCGGCACGCTTCTTCTCCTCCTCCGACAGGCTTGCAAGGAGCGTGTTCACCACGCTCGGCGGCACGCCGACAACACGGGGCTCGCCCTCCTCGTCGGGGTGCCACTTGCGCGGCGGCAGTGAGGCCTTGGGCTTGCGCAGGATGCGGTTGAGGCGGTGCGTGTTCTTCGGTTTCAGCTCTACTGCCGTTGGCGTGGTGTGGGTGGCAGGAGCGGTCACCTGCGGCGCAGGCATCGACTCGGCCTCGGCGGACATGCTCGTGCGATCTGGTGAATCGCGGAAGGCAGAGGAGAGGAGGTGCGCGCTGCGGGAAGGCGAAGGGATGAGAGAGCGAGACCAAAACACAAGCGAGTTGCTGTAAAGGGTTCGGGATTTACACCACCAGTGGCGAGGACGTGTGTGAGGGTTTGGGGGGCAGGGAGGGGGTGCACGCCCGCGTGTGCGCCAGTTCGTTGCAGAAACAAAAAGGAGAGAAGAAAGAAAGCACATGACGTCGAGTTTGTGGGCACACATGCATGTATCGAGAGACGAACCAGCTCGGACTCGTATAGCTGCACCAAGAGCGTACGAGGCAGGTGCCCAAGGCCGTGAGACGTCATCCGCTCACACAGCAAACCCGGACGACTGCGCGCGCTACACGCGTTCCGTTGCTCACCGGCACACGTCTACCCAACCCCCATACACCCCCCATAGGAGGATGGAGAGACGAGATGGTTGGACGGATAGACGCAAACAACGACAGCCACAACGCCCGGAGTGAGCGAGAGCGTCACAAAGTGCAGCCGTGAATCCCTTCCTTTCTCCTTCCCTCACCGGCGGTGATCCGCAAGGTGGATGTGTGTCGACGAGGAGAACGCAGAAAGTGAGAGGGAGAGGGACGCCTGGATTGTCCATGGGAGCCAATGTGTGTGCGTGTGTGTGTGTGTACATGTGATGGGTGTGTAAGAGCGAGTGAGAAGACAGCAACATCCAGGTAACAAGCCAACAACAACTACGAAGCACTCACGTCGGACTAGACGAGCGCCAAAACACATAATGGAGGCGGGGTGAGAGGAGGTGTGTGGTGCAGTGGTGTACAAGCGAGGCACGGCGGCAGCAGCGGCGCATCGAACCACACCAAGCAGCCACCACGGCAGGGAGAGGACACAACGTCGGCGTGACGAACACGCGCACTACTGCGGAATGAAGCCAAAGCGGAAGAGCAGAAACGCTGGCGCCTGGGAGGCGTTGAAGCGCAGCCCAATCGTCTCTCCAGCGTCGATGTCGCGCACCGCGCGAAGCTCCGCACAGCCGCCGACGGCGGCGCCACGCGTGTTCACCTCCACCTGCACGTTGCTGGAGGGGATGTGCGGGGTCATGTCCAGCAGTGGCACGAGCGTGGGGACGAGGTGGTACTCCTCGGCGTCAGCTGGGTTGCCAGTCAGCGAGCTCAGCATGGACTTGAATCTCCTCCGCCATCGCGTCTGCAGGTCAGCTTGATCGACAGTGGACAGCGCCGTGTAGCTGAGGGTGGACCCCACCTGCTGTGGTGCCAGACCAGCCTTCGGCAGCATGTGCATGCGGCTGAGCACGGTGCGCAGGGCCCAGTACGCCACCTGAATGGGCGGGGCCGACGGCGAGCCCCAGCGCCGGAGCAGGTGGTGCAGGACGGAGAGCATCTCCTTCTGGTAGTCGTCCCACTCCACGAGCAGCAGCGGGTCGAGAACATCCTTGTGGCGCTGAATCGCCAGAGTGTCATCAATGGCGGGGTGCGGGAGCAGGTTGTAGTAGTCGCTGCGGGGGCTGGCGGGGTTCATGTGGTCGGCCGCAATGAGGAGCGCCAGGTAAAACTGCTCGTGCATCACCGGATCGCGAATGCTGCGGGTGTTCATGAGCTGTCGCACCACGTTCAGGCTCGGGGGCTTCATCTCCTGCACCAACGCGTTGTCCTTGATGAGCTGCTCGGAGGAGATGCTACACGACTGGAGGGGAACCGACATGACGGTGGTGCCCTCCCGAATGGCGCACTTGGCTACGAGGCCGCGGCACTGCTCCTCGCTGGGGTCCACAGCAACGCAGCCGAACTCCGCGCCCGCTGCGTGCATCTGCTTGCACAGGGCCCCGACGCGGGCAGTGAAGGGCGCAAGCGTCTCGCCACTCGCGGCAGAGCTGGCAACAGCCGCTGCCGTCAATCGCCAGAGAGAGCAATGCAGCATCGCCTAAAGGTTTCCGTGTCTTTCTCCTATCCTCGCTCAGTCGACCCCGCAAGGGAGAGGGAAGGGCGGTGTCGTCTCGGAGGACCGCCCGACACGTAGGCGCACGCGTGCAGAGAAGACGGCACACAGAGAGAGGGAGGGGAGGGGGGCTACAACTTTGGCCCAGTGCTCCACGCAGCTCGAGCGAGAGGCCGTTTACGCAGAGAAGTACTTGACGTAAAAGAGGGGGGAAACAAAGACACCTCTGTGTACGCGTATATGCGAGGGAGGGAGGGAGGGAGGGAAGGGGCAGCGGTAGAGTGTGTGAGGCAAAGGAAAAGGGGGGCGCCGAGGCGCCGAGGCGGCGCGGCAGCTACAGGATGCGCTCAAGAGAAGAGCAAGACAGCGGCTGCGAGGATCCCGTACTGGGAGGATTGGTGGAATCCATACACCGCACCCCAGAGACTGCGGTGAGTAGAGATGAGTGTGCAGCTGTCACATGTCGGTTGCCCTTCTCTGCGCCCCCACCACCACCACCACCAACTCCTCCGCACGCAGCTGGCGGCTGTTGGTGAACGAGGAGGGCCGAGCCAAGACACGTTAGAGGTGCTACCTTGCTCATATAGAGAGAGAAGGGGCGAGAGAAAGAGAAGCGAACAACGCAGGAGCATGGGAAGACGGCACAGGACAACCACAGAGAGGGAGGGAGGGAGGGAGGGAGGAGACGTACTCAAGAGGCACACACGTATCCATCAACACAAACACACAGTGAGAAGGAAGCGAAAACGATACCGATCGAGTGCGATGCACCGATGAAGTGATGCGATACTTTTCTTTTTCACTTTCCACCGCGCCCGTTTCTGCCATGAACAAGCCAGCACACGTACACGCATACGCAACCACAGCTCATCTACCTCTGTCACACTGCGGCTACATTCTCGTCATCTAGGATGAGCCGTCCCTGACGTCGAATCGGGGCCATGCGCCGAGACGGGCTCTCCCTGTCCTTCCTCGCCCCTTCTTCGCAAACTTTCGGCGCGATCGGCGCCACACGGGCTCGGGCGGACCGCATGCCTTGATCCGAGAGGGTCGCGTCCAGGCTCCTGCTGGAGGGCGGTGGCGGTGCCGCCTGTCGTGCGGGTAGTAGGGGATGGGTCCAGGTGCGTGCCGGATGAACTCAAGGAGGAGGTTGGCCAGCTGCAGGCCAGGGCCCTCTGAGGCCCTGTGCACCCTTGCCTGCATGCCATGCTTCCCCTTGAGTCGCTTCAAGCCGCGGTATTCCATAGTATGGTGTGGTGACTCACCACACAGCAGTCTGGAGGGCTCGATGGTGCCAATTCGGGGTGCTCTCGTCATGCGTCGCATGCGTGCGCCTGTGGCGTTGGTCGGTGGGCATCCACCCGCGCCTTTTTTCGCCCACCACTCGGGCGCGTTGGGCCTCCGGACGCCTTTGCTCGGATGCGGTGCGCCATGCCAGCTGCGCTGCACCGCGCTCGCACTGTTGCACCTTGCTGCCCGTTTCAGAACGACACTGCGGCCTGGGTGGCTCGCTGCCTTCATCGTCCATTGCTGCCCATGCCACCCGGTACGTGTGTGGGTCGGCGTGCCCGCATGTGCCGCGACAGGTGGGACGTCGACATGAGTCCGTGGCGGCAGGGGGCACTCCACCCTCCTGCTGAATCCGCACGCCCTTCACAGGCGTGGGTGTGGCAGGCGGAAGGGGCCCGCGGATAGAGATGTGCCTGCGCACAGAGAGCGCATAGCTTGTCGACCGGAAGGGGAACAGGGGGCAGCGGTAGACGCCCGGCAGATGAGGAGCGTGTGCAGCGCGAGTGAGACGTGCGCATTATCGGATCGTTGCATGCAAGAGCATGGTGTGAAACGAGGTGTGAACCTGGAGAGGCCCGCAAGTCTTGCGTGGCACATCGGGCACAACGCCGGGTCGGACGCTCTCACAGCAAACAGAGGCGGGGGCAGGGGTGCGCCCATGCCAACGGAGCAGCAGGCGGCACGTCATGGTGTTGGTGAAGCGGCAGAGTAAAGCAACCAAAGGGAAGGAAGAAGACAGCCATCACGACTTAGAGATGCACATACGCGACGCTACACAGCTCACCTGGCGTCGTCCCACACGCACATACACACGCGCGCGCGCGAGCACAGGCAATCGTGGAGGCCACGGCACTGACCACATCAACAATGAGGAACAATGGGGACAAGGGGCGGATGAGGGGAGGGAGCATGATTGAAAACTATAAAGAAAAGGAAAGGAACGATGGCAAGGAGGTATCAGTGCGCAGCGTGCAGTGGTGCGTACGGGTGGCACTGTGCACGCAGCACATCTGTTTGTCCCGCTCACTCATCAGCAAGAAAACGACGCACGTGCATACGCGGGCGTTGGCGGGTGGGCGAGGGAGGGGGAGGGAGAGAGAGCAGGGCGGGAGGGGCGAGGTGCAAGTCATGAAGGTCGTGTGTACCGTACATGCATCACAAGTATCGCGCCAGCCACGACGTATACGCAGCCGCACAGACGCACATGACCACCAACCAGCTGTGCGCCCGTGGCGCAGCAGCGGCCGCTACAGGGGGCGAATGGAGAAGACGCTGTCATTTCGACCGCACGTCACCTCAGCGAAGGTGACAGAGTCCGCCTCCGACAGGTACTTGTCGCCCAGAAAGATGCCGTAGCGGTTCGTGTCGCGCAGGTCCGGCTCGCCCTCGCCCACTGCGCTGCTCAGTCGCTGCACCGCTGCAACCCACTCCCGCAGCGCCCCAACCGGACAGTCCGGCTCGACGGGGACGCCGTAGTGAAAGCGTGTGGGGTCTTGCGGATCCTTGAGAGTGATGCGCAGCCGGTGCGCGCTGCTGGGACTCTCGACACTGTACTCCAGGGGGCCGCTCTCCTCTCTGCGCCGCCACACGGACGGGGTCGGGTTTACGTGCTCAAGCGAGCAGCTCCCGGGGGTGCCGCTGTTGCTCTGCCGGCCGCTGCGCTGCCCCTGTGTAGCGGAGACGAGGATCGGCGCAGGGGTCTGTGATTCAGGTGGGGTAGGGACACGCGTGGAGCTAAGCACGGCTGGTTCAAGCGTTGTGCTGATGTCTACAGCAGCTGGGGCCGTCTCGGCGGGCAAAGTGATGCTGGCTGCTTGCCCAGGGTCGGAGCCGAGGAACGCAACAGGCTGGCACGGCATACTCACGCTTGCACGGCGATTGCGTCGACCGTACGACGCGCCACTACCGCATGAGGGGCTGCCGTTCTCTGGAATCACCTTCTGTTGCCCAGGTGTGTCCCCCACCTCCGCCCTACCTCGCTCCGCCGATTCGGCTGTGGCGGCTGCTCTCGCCGCCGATAACGGCGTCCAGGCAGTTGTTTCAGCTGGCGCTGTCTCGGCCGCTTCCTTTGACTTCTTCGTGTTGCTGAGGTGCGCCGAATCGCGCCTCAATGCCTTCAGGACCTCCTCGGAGGTGGACAGCGTCAACGAAGACGTGGCGACGAGTGAGGGGGCGATGGACGCATCCTTGCCGGACGAGGAAGACCTGATCTCACCGTGCGCCTTGCGCTGGCGCGACGACATCCGTCGCACGGGGTGAAAAGGCGAGGCACTGTTAGAAACGTTCATCTTCGCTGTCGACGGCCCCGTCGAGGCTGTGCGGCTCACCGCTGGGGCGCCATCGAACGACGGCGTTGCCCTCTTTCCCGTCGCCGGCTCTTTGTTTGATTCCTTTGCCGGCCTTCGCTTCGGCTTTGCGTCAGCCACCTCGTCAGCGACATGGGGTAGACGAAGCGGGACCCCATCGGCGCGTGCGGCAAGCGGGTCGAACGGCTCACCGGCGTCGACGGCCGGCTGCAGAGCATCAGTTGCGAACAGCGACTGCGGCCCCTCGCGAGCGTGATGGGATGGCGTCAGGGCCGCGGGCACCGGGGTGCTGTTGGTTCGGTGCCTGCGTAGGGCGTCGTGCATCTTGGCTACCAGCATCGACCCCCGCCGCGCCTTGGGCGAGCGCGTGGATGCAGTCGTGCGCGCTGCCTTCGCCAGCACCTCCTCCTCGCAATGGAGCGCGTTGCTGCGCGTTTTCTCCGCCGCCGCCGCGGTCGGGGAGCGACGGTGCAGGCGATACGCCCTCCTCGCTGTCTGCTGCGATGCCGCAGCTTCTACGGCGGGAGCAGCGGCGGCAGTCGTGGAAGTGACCTGTGACACCGAAGCAGCTTGGGGTGTAGCAGCACGATGCGTCGCAGTGGGTGTGGCGGCAGCTGCCTCTTCTCCTTCTTTGTCTGCCAAACAGCAGTCCACGTCGATGCACGACTCCTCCGCCTCCGCCGCCTCAATGTCCCCCGGCGAAATGGCAGTCAGTGGGTCGTCGCGCTCTGTGCTGCGGTGTTGTTGCTTGGACGACTGCTGAGGCGCCGTCGTCTCCGCCTCAGTGCGCAGCGCGGCCAACTCGGCGGTCATGGCAGAAGACAGAGTCAGCTCGTGGCCCTCCACGACGTGCCGGTTCGTGGACGCAGCCACCGAGGCCGCCTCCGCATTGCCGTCCGCCACGCAGACGGACTGCCCTGCGCCGTAGGTGGGGTTGAGCGCAGCGCCCTCGTTGAAGGCACCGACGCACCCCCGAATGGAGAGGGCGTTGGAGGTGGTGCTGATGCTGGCGCTGCTCTGGGTGCAGTTGTGGGCGCGAGAGCTCGGCACGGTGCCGGAGAGCACGGGCGCAGAGGCGGAAGGGAAGGGCTGGTCCGCCGAAAGACGCACCGGCTCGATGTGGCAAGGGATGGGGCACCTCTCAGCGCTGCTGTCATCCTTCGCCATCTCCAGCGGCCGCGGCACTGTCGCGGTGGCAGCGAGGTGCTCGCGAATGCGCTCGCAAGTCAGAGAGCGTTGGGGATCCTTCTGCTCCGTCCCCGCGTTGCTGCCGGCCTCAACTCGCCTCTTGAAGTAGAAGACGGTGTTCGGCGCCACGCGCATCTCGCGGAAGGTTTTCTGCTCATCCTCCACTTCGACATGAGCGACGTACAGGCGGTGCTCGGGCGCCACAGCGAACAGCTCGCGCAGTGTGCCCACCGGGAAGTCCTGCGGCACGCGCAGACGGCGGTATGCGCACGCCCTGGTGGCACGGGATTTGGTGGTCGCGACGGTCGACATGGTCGCGTCCAGCAGTGCCTCGACCGGCACCTCGTCCACCTCCACCGCCTCCGCGAGAATATTGCGGTCAGCGTTCAGGGCGGCGGCAGACATGTAGGCGGCTGCCTTGTCGCGTGGCAAACGCAGGTACGCGAGTAAGTACTTGTCGCTGCTGCCAGTGAGACGGTCGGTGGCGGCGACGGCAGCCGCGTTGGGTGGCGAAGGGAGAGGGGAGAACAACAACGGTTCAGCCGCGGCGATGGCGGCGGTGTCGAGAGGGTTGACACCGGCCGGAGGGAAGCGGCAGCTGTTCGCGAAGTCAACGGCGCTGTCGCGGCGGCGGCTCGCCATGAGCGACAGCGCTGACGCGGTGCGGCTCGGAGTACTGAGCAGCTGTATCGGAGTTCGCGTCGCGGCACCTGCGCAGGGGACGAAGTAGTAGTATCGCGCCTCACCAACGTCGCCGGTCCCCGAAGCCGCCGCGACGGGAGCAGTAGACATCAACGGCAGCGTCGCCATACTCATCAGCCCCGTGTCGTGGCAGGCGGAGGAGACAGACTCGGAGTTGCCACCAAGTCCCGCGGTCGCGGGAGTCCCCTGCCGCTCTGTATAGGGGCTGACCGCCGAAGAAAGGCCCGCAAAGCCAGACGAGAGTCGGTGAGAGGCGGGGGTGCCGGTGCCCTCAGAGCCACCACCGGCGACGCTCTTGCTCCGCAGGCAGGGCCGCACCGTGGCCGTCGTGTTGGCATCCCGCCGGCGACAGTTCGGCAGCATCGACACGGCCCCGTGCCGACAATCGCGGACGATCAAGGAGGTGGTAGACACACTGGAGTGCAGGTGGAGGACAGCGTTGCGTGGGACACTCTTCATTGCCGCGTCCAGTGGGAGTGGCGTGTCTTTGTAGTACAGCGTCGCCTTCATGCTACCCAGCTCCACCGCCTGCTCCTCCGTCACCGCCGCCTCCATCACGTGGCGCAGGACCACCGTGACCGGAGTCGTCTTGCACACGGGGATGGCGAAGACCTCGCCAAACGCGATGATTTGCACGAGAAACATGTCGGCTGCCGCGACATCATCTTTTCCGCCCGCGCGCACCAGCGACGGAGACGAGGAGCGCAGCCGACGAAGAAGGGATGCCATGGCCACGGTGCCGCTCTCGCTCTCTGTATATGTTTATATGTATCTGTGTGTGTGTGTGTGTCTAGGTAGGGAGGGGAGGACGGATGGGCGTGGACTCTACGACATGTGCACGGATCAATCTAGGTGCCAAGACTACCGCGATAGCAGAGAGACGGACGAGCGTAGGCGCGGACAGATCAACGCCTCGTCTGTGTGTGCGTCTGCCTGTTGGTGCGGCACGAGGAGCGAGGGATCGCACGCGCCAAACCACACGCACCTACACACAACAACGGAGGAGGAGGAGGAGGAGGCTGTAAGCGGCAGCCTCCCTGTACGTGTGTACAAGTGTCTGTGCAATGGGCGTGCGCGCAAAAAAAAAAAACTCCGTTAGTATAGAAGAAGGGATGCGTGTGTGTGCGTGTGTGTGTGTGGTGGTGGTGCGACTTGAACGACAGCGTCGAAGGAGGAGGAAGGCGGGGCTTCAGGTGTGTATGCGTTTCTCTCGTCGCTGTATCGGGGTGTGCATCTCTCGTCTATGCTGCGGACAGTTCGGCGCCGTTGTGGCCACGGAAAAACGCCGTGAAGTGAGAGAAGGAGACGCGTGGGGGTGCAGGTGCGCCTCAACACTTGAGGGCTCCATGAAGAACGAAGGTGCAGGCATGAGGCGGTGGCATATGCTGCGCACTCGCTGTCACTCCTTCCCCATCATGCACGCTTAAACGTGATGCGGCGGGGACAACAGGTAGGCACTCCTGTATTGCTTGTTGCTTGTGTGTGCGTGTGTCTATGTCTCTCTCACTCTCGCTTGTTACGCGCACGTTCGGTGCCCTGCGGTGCGTCTGCGGCGAGCGAACATTCTCAGTGCCATCAGCAACAGCGTCAGAGGCACGACCCCATGTGTGGCCAGAGTGAAGCTGCGAGGGGTGCAACAAGAAGGACCCAAGTCGCGGCGAGAAGGGGGTGGGGGCTGCGCCAACACGCAGGTGACCATCGACACCGCCCCGTCTCACAGGCGTGCGGTGCGAGGGCGAAACTGCAGTGAGGTCGCCACAGAACTCGCGTTCAGTAACCGCTCCGCCTCGGTCGCCACCTCGAGCTCCTTCGCCAGCACAAGCGGCCGCTCCACCCCGTCGAAGAGGGATGTGGCTTCGCAGGGCCGCAACGACTCCTGCACCGCCAGCAGCCAGTCCAGCAGTAGGTGCGGCTTCATGGCCTCGGCGATGTGCCCACTCGTGCCGTCGGCGGCAGTGAATGGAAGAGTGCGCGCCCTGCCAACGGAGGGGGCCGACGAGGTGGCAGCGGGGGGAGCAGACATGGCCGCGCGGCTCTGCACCACGTCGATGTACGTCTCAAGCAGCTGCATCACGGTGGAGCGCCGGGGCTGGGCAAGCATGCCTAACGGAGCGAAGGTGGTGGTGGCCCCGTGCGATGCGGAGGGGCTGTTCAGGTAGCCGCCGTGTTGCTGGTGGTCCGTGGACAACGAGGCCGTTGCGTGGCCCTCGTCGCTGCCGTAGACACGGGTCGCCTTGAAGGATGAGTTCGAGCCGCCCGTGGCGGCGCACAAGTCCACGAGATTCGGAAACGCGGTAGCCGAGGATAGAAATGGGGCCAACGGTGAGTGCGGATGTGCTATGGGGGAGCAGGGCGACGAGAGCGACACTTGCGAACCACTGGCAACCCCCGAATCACACGACGAGCTCGGTGTTGTAACGCCGCCGCACCTGAGAGCATTGCAGGTGGTGGTGATAGCTGAGGTAGAAGTGGAGGGGTGCCACTCCACAACCAGGGCCGGTGGCGGGGCGTTCAGGAGCCACACCAGCCACTCGACAAACTCGGCGAGTGGGACAGAGTCGCCAACGTGCGGTGAACTATTGCGGTGATCTCCTAGAGAAGCGTGGTAGTGCTGTACGGTGAGGCCAACGGTGCTCTCGCCTTGCAAGACAGCGTACAAGACCGCTGCCAGAGCGCTGGCTGGATGGGAAGCGTACTGGGATGCCAAGTGCGACGATGGCGGCGGGCACACCGCCGTAGTCTCAGCGGTGGCGGCGGATAGCCAGCCCTGGGTCGTGGCTGCGTGCACCGCTCGGGCGCTCATGTCGAACCATTCACGCTCGTCAAACTGCAGGTGGATCACGAGAGGCCCTGTAGGGCCCAACAGCACCGCCTGGCCCAGCACCCCCGCAGCTCGACAAACGCCGCAGCACACCGGCGGCAGCCGACAGGGGGCGGCGCCTGTGCCGCTCAGCCACAACGAGGAGGAGCGTGCACCGGACCACGGCCCATCGTGGCCGTGGTCTCCAGGACGCACCAAAGTGGGAGAGTCCTCCTCCACCAGGCAGTCACCTACTGACGGTGCGGAATGCGGTTCACGTAGATGCCGATGCCGCTCGCAACTGGCCTGCATTGCTGCTGGCCGCGGCGGCTCGCGGTGGGCAGCGCATAGTCCCCTGCCTGAGGTCGGCGTATACGCGCCGCGTCCCGCCACCACAGGCGCACCAGTGGCGTCCAGCTGAAGGCCACCGCCCTTCTCGGGCACGCAGCAAGCGATGCCGCAGCCGTACTGGTAGTGCGCCGTGAACGTGTCGCGCGGATGCGCCAGCCCTAGCGATGGGACGCCTCCCTCCATCACGATTGTGTCGCCCAGCAGTATCAGCGTCGAGGCATTACTGCCCAACATGGACGAGGCGCAGAGAGGGCACCCCGCAGGGCGGCCGAGAGCTGTGTAGCGCGGATCCTCGAGGAGCGCGAGGAGGGCCTCTCGAGCCTGGTAAAGCCTTCGATGGCTACACTCGTACTCGCCGGAGCCGGTGTGGTTCAGCCAGCCGAAGCTGTGGCAATTCAGGAGGAGGAGGCGCGAGACGCAGTCCAACGCCGGTGTCACGCTGCCACCCCGTTCGCCATTGTCAGCAGCCGCTGTGGTCGCTGGGGCGACACGGCGGCGGTAGACGTAGGTGAGCAGGATGCTGTAGAGGCAGCCAGCCCAAGGCAGGTGCTCCGCACCACCGCGCAGCACCATGTACTGGCCATCGTGCGTGACAATGTGGTGGCCGTAGGTGAGAAGAAGATGAACCGTGATGGGGGAGAGCAGGCGAACCGGCTCAAAGGCGTCGTGTGGGGAGCCGCGGTACTCCCAGCACTGCTGCAGCACGCGCACTGTGTCTTGAACTGCCGAATCAACAGACATCAGCGGCGCCGGTGCCGCAGCGACGGGGCCGCTGCTATCGTCGTTGCGAGCCCGGGCGCCGGGGGGCACGGCAGGACTCGCCGAGGTGTAGCATGAAGCCGTGGTGTACGACGGAGCGGTGGTGGTCTGCCGGAGGCTGCCCTCCTCGTCCTCCTCTGCATTACCGCTAATGCATCCGTGATCGGGCTGCTGCTGTGTCGAGGATACGCTGTCGAGATACATGAACACCTCCTTCAAGAGCGAGGTGAAGCTGGTGTGCTCCGTGCGGCGCCGCTTCCCTCGGTGTGCGGACTCGGGCAGCGGAGCGGTGAACGACGGTCGGCCCTGCCCTGCCACGGCGTCCCCTCGGATGTGCTCATGTGATGCTTGCCCCCTGCTGCGTTTGCCGCCGTCGCCGGCTGGTGCCCCGCCGAGATTTCGCTGGGACACGGTGTAGCCTATCGGCGGCAGAGATGCGCCCCATCGGTTCCAGTTTACATGCAGCGTCACCGGTGACAGCGATGCTGGGGCGGCGCTTGCACCGCTGGCTGTACCGTCGAGCTGAGTAAGCGGCGGCGGTTGCAACGCACGCGTCCCAGCGTGTCCAGCGACGCTCTCCGGCACCATCGCCAAGTCCATCGTCTCCTCCCCTCGTCGCCCGCTCTTGCGCGAGACACAGGAAACGAGCGGTGGCGGGGTCACGACGGTCTGCGCCTGTGGCGGCAGCGGCTCCCCGCTGTAGACCGATGGGTGGTCCTGCGGGTTCATTCAAGGGGCGAATAAGGCAAAGCAGGTTGCGGTGCCTGTCCCACCAGTGCGGCCGTAGAGAGAGAGCGCGGAAGGGGAGTTGTGCGCGAGGAGCGAGTGCGCGTGGGGTGGAGGTAAGACGCCCTTGGCGAAGGCGCCCGTCGCATACGCCGGCGCTGATCTCCACACACTGGCACGCACTGGGGCGTGTGCCTCGGCAGGGGTGGTTCCGCGTGTGACTGTGTCGTCTTTTCCTCGCTTGCACTACCGCATCGACTCTCGCTCGCTGCTGATGTGCAGACGCGATGCTGCGGCTGCAAAGTCGTTTCTGTGCCTATGTGCGCCTGTGGGTGTGTCGGTATATCGGTGTGTGCGCGGCTAGGTTTTCTGGGGCCGACGATGAACGGTGGCGCGACGCTGAAGAGGGAGGGGGTTGTAGTGCAAGCACTGACGCACGCGTCACACAGAGAGACACCCACATACACTCATGAACTGTCCTTGGAGTGTGATGTCATGGATGCGTGCGTGTCGGGCGCGTGGAGAGCAACACGAAACTCAGCGTAGAAGAGGAGGAGGAGACGAAGCAGGAAATGGCGAGTGCTTCGAAGCAATGACGTATCATGCGCTTCTCGTCTCTCGCGGCTGCCAAGCCCGGTTGACAAGAGCACATGCCACAGCACCAGCCACATCGAGCGCACGCACCCTCTCAGGGTGTGCAGCATGATTCTCGTGCCTCGGTGTCTCATCACTAGTGCCGCACGAACACAAGTACACCGCGCTCCCCCCACCCCCACCCCACACTGTCACATACGTACACAGAGAGAGAGGGGAGAGGAGGTGTGGCAGCTCCAGTAACGGCAGCCGCAGAAGTGCTCACGCGGCGCACACACGCCGCGACAAGTCGCACGCTTGTCAAACTCCCCGTTGCTTTCTGCTCCGCACCGCTCACGGGCACAGCACAGACAACATCATCCAAAGTGAGGGAGGAGACGACTCCACCACCCCCTACCTCCTCCTCCTTCTCAACCTTCTCTCTCCTCCCTTCCGCACTCTGCCGCCTTCGTCCTTCTCACGTCGCGCGTCAGGACGAGGAGGAGGGTGAGAAGAGGAAGGGACGCAGCCATCGCCAAAGGATAAAGACGCGCGAAACGAAGAAGGGAGGGGGGGGGGGGGGGGGAGGAGGCGGTGAGAGAGGGCCGAAGAGATGTGCAGCTGCACAGCCGAAGAAGAAGCGATCACGTGTGTCTGCGCACGTGCATGTGAGCGGGGGCGGCGGGGGGGAGTGAGACAGACGCAGAGACACGCGCATGTGCTTTCTGACTTACATCAGCGACCGTAGAAGGAGTAAAGAGAGAAAACAAAACAAGAGAGGAGAGAGGCACTAGCCACCGTGGTCGGTGTACGGCTGCACTCGCACTCTCCTCAAGCCTCCTTGCGAGACACCCATGCCAGGAAAGGCGAAAAGAACGATTCAGGGAGGCGGTAAGGCAAGCGCCGCGTGGCACACACACACACACACTCTCTCTGCCTCTCGCTCTTTTATGTCCATCATGTGTATGTACATTGTGGCAACAATAGGGGGAGGGCACCAGCGCGCGCAAGAGAGAGAGAGAGGGGAGGAGGGGGAGAGGCGCAGAAAGATACTGTCAAGACGGGGGGGAGGAGGAGGGGGGAGAGGATCACCACCCTTCCTCCCTCTTCTTCCCCATGACACAGACGCACTTGAGCACAAATCACAAGCGTCAACGACTCACCCAACAACACAGAAGAGCCGCCAACTCTATGGCGGCGGACACCATATCCATATGTGTATATATAAACAGTAATGTGCAGCGAGGGGGAGCACTTCGATGGCGACGGCGTACCGACAACACAGCAGAGCAGGCAATGACCAGAAGAACACCGGAAGTCACGAGGGCGTGCACGACGAGCAGCGTGCGTGGGCGTGACTATGCCGAATGGCGGCTGAGCATCAGCGACGGGTTCTCCCCCGCTAGTGCTGCTGCACGTGGTAGTTCTCGATCTTCTCGATAAACGTCTGTGCGTACTCTGGCGAATAGTATTCTACAATCTCCGGCGGGAAGCAGCTGTTGATGATCTGGATGGACTCGGCCAGGGAACTGCCCGGCTCAGCCTTAATGCGCTGCACCGTGGCCAGGCCGCGGTTCGCCACGAACTCGCGCTTCGCGGCCACGTCGGTGGGCAGCACCTTCGCGTACTGACCGCAGACGTACTTGAGGACGTCCTGCGGCGCATCGGGGTGCAGCAGCGGTTCTAGGGCGGGTAGGTAGACACAGTGCTGGATGATAGCCTTGAGGGCGCGCTTGCTCTTCGTCTGCAGGTCGTCGGAGCTGCTGGGGCTGAGGTACACGTCCAGCAGGCGAGGAAGCACGTTGCAGTCAGCCACCGCCTTGGCGTGATCGGCGCTATGGCGGCCGAGCTGCCCCAGTGACCACGCCGCGGCGGCACGTATGTGGTCTTCGGCCTCTTTCTCCAACGCGTCGGCCAGCGGCATGATGCCATGCGCCACAATGACGGCAAGCGCCAGTGTCTCGGAGAAGGCGGAGAGGTAGCCGAGCGTCATAATGCCCGGCAAGCGCGTGCTGCCTTTCGTCGCGGTGGTGTATTCCACCAGTGCGCCCACGCCGCCGGCGTTCACCACGAGCTGCGCCAGCTCTGGTGTGTGCTTCGCAATCTCGCGAATGCACGTCGCTGCGTTCTTCTGCACCACCTCGTCGCTGTCGGCGAGCAGCAGAAAGATCTTTGGAAAGATCTCTCCCTCGACGACCAGCTCCGCCAGCTCAACGCTGTGCTTGGCGATCTGCGCCAGGCACTGGCACACCTGCCGCTTCAGTTTCGCGTCGCTGCTGGCGATGAGCGGCGCCAGGTGGGTGATAGCGTCCTGGTCAACAATGGACTGGGCCAGCTCTGGGCTGTGCTTGGCGATATCCCCCAGCGTTGAGGCTGCCACACGCTTCAGAGACAGCTCCGGCTCCTGCACGCACAGCACCAGCGGCGGTACAGCGCCTTTGTCCACCACCTCCTGCGCGAGATCTGCGTTGTGGCGGGCGACGTAGCCTAGAGCCCACGCAACGCTCTCCTTCACGGTCGGATCGAACTCCTCCAGGCAGCCAACGAGCGCCTCCACCGCCTGGCTGTCGGCGACAGCCTGGGCAAGCTGCGGAGAGTGCCGCGCCACACTGCGCAGCACAAACGCGGCTGATTTCTTGTAGAAGCGATTCTGGTCGCCAAGCGAGTACACCAGCTGCGTCAGCACATCTCCAGAAACGACGTTCTCCGCCATCTCCTCACTAGAGTTCGCGAGGCGCCCAATCGCCAGCGCGGCGGACTGCTGCACCGACGGCACGCTGTCGAGCAGCAGTGGGCGCAGCAGCTGCATTACACCTGCATGCTGCAGTGCCTCGATGTTAGCCGGCTTGGAAGCCAACTCCGCGATCGTCTGCACGAACCTGACGCGTGCCTTCTGGTACTCGTCGAAGGTTTGCAGAATAACCCGATTCGACATGCTTTGTGTGGCGGCGAGGAGAGGAGAGGGCCACTGTGTAGCGCTGATACGTGTGCCCGTGTACTTCGTGTC
The DNA here is from genome assembly GCF_000002725.2 of Leishmania major strain Friedlin. NCBI lineage: Eukaryota > Euglenozoa > Kinetoplastea > Trypanosomatida > Trypanosomatidae > Leishmania > Leishmania major. The sequence continues at coordinate 637,395 of NC_007261.2, read as the reverse complement.
TGTGTCGAGGGGCGCGTGTGGTCACGGTTATTGTGTGTGTGTGTGGGGGGGGGGGGGATCACTTCGGCAGCAATGTCAGCAGCAGCCGCAGCAGCAACAGAAGAAGGACAAGGGGGCAGAGGCAGAGAGACAACGATCTGCACGATGGCAAGCGGGGATTAGGCGGAGGAGACCAGGAGGGAAGAAGATGCGAAGTAAAGCACACAGAAAGGGGGGCAGAGAGAGAGAGAGAGACACGTGCACGCCGCATCGCGAGAGCACGCGCTGTTCCTCGATGATGGCGATGGTGCGCGCTGTCGTGACGGAGAGCGAACTGAACATGCCTTGATGCATGAGTGCTCAGGTGAGCCAAAAATCTCCATTCGTCGTCAGTGCCGCTGGTACCACACCACCGCGGCCCCAAACATAGAGGAGGGAGATAAGAGAGGGGGTGACAGGAGTAGTGCTCATGCGTTAGTGCCCCCCACCTCCCACTCTCGCTCAGCCTACAACCATGGCTGGCATGCCAATGCCACCTCACGGCGATAGTGTGACGCCTCCTCATGTGTGCGTACACACGTTCGAGGAAGAGTGCGCGCGACACCATGCGTGTGTGCGTGTCTGCCGGTGTATGTGCTGTGCGGCGTGCTGTATACGATAGTGAATGGCGAGCGGCTGAAGCAAGGCCGACAGAGACGGAGAGAGGCGCAGCGCACGCACAAACACGCGCGCATACACCGGTACTCCTTAGTAAACACGTGTGTATGTGCATTCCTGTGTCTGCGCGTGCTTCTTCTACGGTGCATGCTGCTGGCATTGCAACTGGTAAAGCAGCTCGTTCATGCGGGCCCGCTCCGCCTGATGCTGCACCGCGTTCGACAAGAGCTGCTGCTGCATCAGCTGGAAGAGTTTGTGCACTTCTGCGTTCACAAGGGCCACCGCGGACGGAGTCGACTCACGGTGGAGCAACACCGCATCCAGGTGGACCTGCATCGCCTCCCTGGCGCGCGCCTCCGACAGATCAAGACGGCGCTGCAGCTGGCGTACGGTGTCGCGCAAATGAGCAACCGAATTCTCGCCAGCCGCATCGCCCTCACCGGTACCGTTGCTGCGGCGGTCCACCCTCTCGCCCTTCGGTTCGGCGTCCCTCCGGCTCGGTGGCACCTGTGCCGGTGGTGCTGCCGCTGCCCCGCCCTTCCATGCCTCGGGTCGGGATTTGTCACGGGCGCTTTCGCAGGTGGTGGCGTTGACCGCAGCGGGTGGCGACGAGGCGGGGCGGGTAGTCGCAGGAGAAGCGGCCGCCGCAATGCGGAGCTCCTCCCTCAGCTTCTGGATGGTTTGCTCGGCTGCGTACAGTCTCCTTGTCAGCTCCCTCTTGTGCGCCTCCAGTCGCCTTACTTCAGTCTCTAGCTGACGCGCGTGAGGCGCAGCGCCCTCGGCCGAGGCAGTCGCAGGTGCCGCAGCTTTCGAAGCCGATGAGACCGCTGTAGGTCGACAGGAATGGGCACCGTTTAGTCGTGAGGCCGAAGGCGCCTGGCGCTCGTTGGTGCTCCCCTCTTTCCCACCAGCGTCTCGCATTCCCGCCGCCTTGGCTTCGAGCTCCGCATACTTGTGCGTCCACGTTTCCACTTCGCTCTCTAGTCGTCGCGATCGTTGGTGAAGACGCTGGGTAACGGCTGCGGCAACGCGCAGTTGTTGGCGCAGCTGGAGTGGCGAGAGAGACTCGAGCTCGGCATCCGTGTACGTCGGCAGCGCGGCAGCGTCGTCGGCTCTGTCGCTGTTGTCGACGCGTTGGAGGCTGTGCAGACTGCTGAAGCGCGCCGCACCAGCATTCGGAGTTGCCGCGGGCGTGGACGAGGTCAGTCGACCATGGGTGTCTCGCGCATGTTTGTGGCTAGATGAAGCGGTAGTGTGATGCGCCGTCGCCGACGATGCTCGGGTTTCCGAGGTGGCGTGCGCGGCAGGCTCGGACGACTGTAGCGAAGCCGAGGTGCGCATGTTTGCCTGCAGGTTTGCGAAGAGGGAGAGGGCGTGCTGTGCCTTGGCTGTGTAGGACGCGTCCCCGCCAGCCGCCGGCTCAACCGCGCCACCATTGCCGGAGGCGCGCATTGGGAAAGAAGAAGCGAGAAGTGCGGCCAGGCGGGTGAGGCGTTGCACAAACAGGGCAAGCCCCCCTCCTCCCCCCCCCCGAACGTCGTCTAAGGCTGTCCTCACTTTCTTGGTGTCCCTCCCTTCCCCGAGTCGGGGGATGCGCCTGCAGCAGCGAGATAGAAATTCGTTGAAAGGAATATAAGTTTAACGGTGTTGGCACGAGAGAGGCGGAGAGTGCAGTCGTTGATGTGGCGATCACGTGTGAGGGTCTCGTTGTATACCTCTTCGGGTGGGAGTATGGGTGTCTGCATCCGCTGCAGAGTGTGGCAGGCAGAGGATGATCCAAAGGATGTGAAAGCTTCTTGACAACGGAGAGCACAACGAAAAGGATCTACGATTTGCTCACACAGCCGTGGTGCATGGAGCTGCGCAAGCGCACGCGCACATGCACGTGCCGTGAAGAACGCAGACGCGCTGCACCCCCTCACACGCGCATCCCCTCCCCCTCTCTTTACTTCGCAGACGTCCGTGATCCTCCTCCATACCACTCCGCACACAGACACGCCCGCCCCCACCCCCACCCCGTGTGTGTGTGTGTGTGCGTGTGCACGTGGAGAAGCGGAAGTTGGTAGAGGCAAAAAGAAAAGTGTGCGCACATGCAGAGATGGACAAGTGCTCGCGTCGAGTCGTTCCAGGTGGTGATGGGTTGAGAGACGTGAGGGCGGAGATGAGAGACGTATCGGCAACTGTGCGAGCGCCAGACCATCAAGGTCTACACGCGCAGAGTATACCGGAGTGGGTCCATCGAGAAGCGTCGAGCCCACGTCGCTCTTCCGCCCGTTGTCTCAACGACCACTGCGTACACAGTTACAGCACCGCAAGCATTATTCGAAGATGCACCTTGACATATAGTGTATCGCGACCCTCTACCGGCCGGCGCGCTGGGCAGGCTGCCTTCAACGCCGTGGCAACCCCGCTCTTCTTCCGCATCAGACTACCGCTGCCTTCATCTCTGCGGGCATTCGTGGTGTCGCACGCGGAAGGGCAGACGTGGGCGTGCCGTACACACACACACACAAAACATACGCCAACGCAAGAACGGGCGAGGGAGGTCGCATCGGTGGAGGTCTGCGCCAGCCGCAGCAGTCCTGGTCCCCCTCCCCCTCTTCCCCCCTGCCTTGCTCTCAGCCTCGACCCTCTTCCAGAGGATGCCCTACACTTGTCGATAGATGATTGGAGAGCGAAAGGCGCGTGGCGGCGACGCCGCGGCGGACGTTGTGCTTGAGCACCGCATCGGTGCTCTTCGAACAACACCAGCTCCTAATGTTGGAGGTGCACTGCCAGTGGCTGGCGAGCCGGGCCGGCAAGATGATGCCGCCGGCGCCCGTGCCCACGCACCATCCGTCGTTGCATTGTCTCGCCCTGCAGCAGGCGCCGGCGTTGTCCACGTTGCCGCCCCGCGTGCTGGTGGCCAGGCACCTCGAGGTGCACCGGGGCGGTCGACGGCACCGCCGCCACCGCCAGCAGTGTCCTCTGCGGAGAAGCTGACCGACGTAAATGGGAAAGAGAAGAGCGAGGACGACAACGGCTCGTGCCGACCTCCGCGTACGGCGGACGCATCCGTAGATGTCGCACCACCATCACCACCAGCTGCTAGGCCGGGGCTCGGTATTGGACTGAGATCGCCCTCACTTGTGCACCACGCCTCCAACAGAGCTGGCTCGTCCTCGCCGTCGCCGGCGGCGTAGTCGTCCTCCTCGGCTTGCACGTCCTCCTCCGCTGTGGCCAGCAGCAGCGGTGGCGCCGGCACGCGTCCCTGACCCGCAACGCTACCCTCCCGCCTCGCCGCGCTGCCGCAGGTGATCGTGGAAGAATGCAACATGGCGGATGCTGCCTTGAAGAAGCGCTCTGCTGCGGTAGAGGTGCTCAGGCTCGCCTCAACGGGCGATGGGGACGTGGCGTGTGGCTTCACCGAGGGTGTGTAGGAGGCACTTTCAGTAGGCAGCATCCATAGCGGCGGCGGCGGGGTGAGCGGTCGCGCCTGCGTGACACGCCAGTGCACCAGCTCCTCGACGGACGGGCTGCAAAGCGTGCGAGACGGTGTGCTGTTATCCATGGCAACCGCGCGCGTCGCGTTAGGAGTGTGCTCGGTCTTCGGGGGTGGTGGTGTCTGCGGACGGTCGCTGTGCGCGCGATTCTCCTCCGGTGCGTAGCTGCTGTCGGAACCCACGGATAAGGGAGAGGTAGCGGTATGTGACGAGGGGAGCAGTGGTGGCGGCGCAGGCGTGGACATTGCCGTCGCTGTCACCTCTCCTGTCGCGCTGGCTTGCCCCTCTGCGCCTCCTGTAGAGACCGCCACAGCAGCCTCGGCGGCCGCAATCGTGCGCACGCACTGCAACGTTTGTTCTTCCCGATCGAGCGTGCGAAGCTGGTACACAAGCAGCTCCTCGCGCAGAGCATCGTTGCGGCTCCAACTCTCCTCGAGCTTGGTGTGCAGCTCCTCCAGAAGCTGCTGAAGCACCTGCAAGTGCATCCGCGCCATCGGTGGCAACGTCGCCAGGGGCAGTAGTGGAGGCGGTGCGGCCTCCGGCATCGCGACAGCGGTCGCGGGTCGCGCTGCCATGGCGAGCTGTTCGTCTGAGTCAGAGGCAGCAGCGAGAGTGGTCGTGGATGTGGTGGTGGGAGAGTCTGGTGAGGGAACAGTAGACTCCGCCAGCATCGCATTTTCGCCGTCCTCGTTCTGTGACGACGCAGTGGATGAAGACGAGCCCGGCTGTGACGCAGACCTCACAAGCGCGTCCACACTCACCCGCTCCAGACGGCTGATCGCCTGCTGCAGCGCGGCAGCTAGCACGCTGTTGCGTTCCTGCAGGATCTTCAGCTGCTCCTGCTGGGCCTCGGATGCCAGACGTTGCGCCTGCCGCTCACGCACCAACGCGTCGGCTCGGTCTTGCAAGTAGCGCTGGACCGTGTAGGCGTCCAGCGAGGCAGCGCGGGCGGCACCATCTGCGTTGCTTGTCGGCGTAGAAGCAACGGTCACTGGAGCCGTGTCCGCCACAGTGCCGTCCGCGCTTGTGCTCCCGGTGGGAAGCAGCCACGTACGCACAGTTCCGTCGGTGGCTACCGACCACGCGCGCTGCATGCAAACCTGATTCATAGGTTTCACAAAGAGTGTGAAGCCACAGCCGCGACGCCACGGAGCCGACGACGTCGACAGAGCACAGCGGTGGCGGGTGGCACGCAGGAGGTCGATGGCGTCACGCACCATCACCACCACGTTCGCAGGATCGCCGCCGCTCATCGAGTCCTCCTCATGGCCCCTCCCACTCTCCAGTAGGCCGGGTGGTGGGTAGCTGACGGGCAGTACCTCCGCCACGTTGAACGTCTCTGCACTCCACGCCACCACGCTGCCATCCGCTTGGCTCGCCCATACCAGCGCCTGCCCAGGTGAACCGGGCGACGGCATGCTCGTCAGACTGTGCACCGGTGCCGCAGAGGCGGAGCGCAGGCAGCGTAGAAACTGACCTGTGTGTGCCCTCCAAACGAGAAGACGGCCGTCCGCGGTGCCAGCCCACAGTTGCCCCGCCGGCGCAGTGCTGCCCGTGACGCAGAGGGCGGTGACGGCCACATCCACATGTGCAGCGTCGGCGGAGGCAGCGCCCGCCTCACCACCCCTCTGCCGCAAGAGTGCCACGGGCACCCGATACGCACGCAGCACCTCCCACCCCCTGCAGAGCCGGGGTTGCGCGCTGTCTGGAACGGGTGCCCCTTCCTCCAAACTCATCGAGGTGCCTTTGTTTGCCGCCAGCGCGGTGGCGTTCAGGTTGGCAGCAGGGGCGCTGTCACAAGCAGCAGAGGTTGTGAAGCGGTAGAGAAACACGACGGCGCTCCCTTGCGCATCCGTCTCCCCGTCTTCGGGGCTTGGGGCACCGGGCGCAGAGAGGTGCGGCTGCACAAAGCAGTGGGTCGATAACACGCAGCATGGGGAGGCGGACGGGTGTGAGAGAGCGGCGGCCGTCATCACCACCGGCGGGAACGACGACGGCGGCCGTGCCTCCCCGGCATCCTGAACCCTCGTGTTGGCCAGAAAACGCTCAGGCGGCGACAGAGAAGCGTATCTGGAGTCCAGCAGCAGTACCGAGAGCCGCGTGCCTGCCTCACCCCCTCGACCGGCGCCCTCGCCCGCCTCAGCCATCTGCAGGCACCACAGCGCCACTACGCCGTCGGCGTCCAACGAGAGCAACGCGTTTACGAAGGTGCCGGGTGCCGTCGACGCTGGCTCTACTGCCGAGGCCGGCGCACGCAGCGGCAGACAACTCAGCAGCGGGGCTTCGTGGAACACGCACGTGGTGAACGGCAGCTCCACCAGCGACTCCCCGACCAGAACGTAGAAGCTAATGAGCCCGCTGAGCTGACCAGCCACTACCACTGCGCCGAGCGGCTCGACCGCTGCGTCGTCAGCTGCTGACGCCCACGCCAAGCACGACACCTCGCCACCATCGCGCAGTTGCTGCTGATGGCGAATGGCGCCAGTCTGCTGCTCGCGTACCCGCAGCCACCCACCCGACTCCGCGGTCACCACGACATGGCCGCGCCCTGGTGCAGCTGAGTAAAGGGCGGCCACAACTGGGTTGGGGCACACAAAAACGCCGGTGTCAACGACTTCGCTCTGCGGACCCAGAGCGCTGCGCACGCGAGGTGCCCGGCGACCTCCGTGGCCGGCCGTCGATGCCCAGCGGGCTGCTGCTGGCTCCAGTAAATCGAGAGGCATGCGCGACGCATCGTCTAGTGGTGCGGACGAGGAGGCGGCCGCATCCGTGTGTGCAACCACAGGTGAGGCGTAGGGCGATCGGGCGTAGGATGGAGACACACGACGTAGCAGTGGTGGTTGTTGCGAGGGAACGGGGCCTCTTGGCCTACCCGTGGACGCACGGGCTGACACGTGAGCAGTGCGATGCACAAGAAAGCTAGACGGCATTCCGAGGGACGAGGATGTGGGGGTGCCGCCATTGGTGGTGGCGGTGGCCGTGCACTTGGTACGTGCTGGGGAGCCGCGTTCCACCGATCCTTCCATCCTCTCCACCCCACGCCCAAAGACGCCTTTTTCGCTCCCTTTGAAATCGAGCTCTTTTTTTTGGGGTTTGCCTCTATGTCTATGCGTGCGTGTGTGCCTGTGTGTGTGTGTGTGTGCCTGTGTGTGTGTGTGTGTGCCTGTGTGTGTGTGTGTGTGTGTGTGTGTGTGTGTGTGTGTGTGTGAGCGCATTCGATCCGCGCTCTTGTTTCGCTGAGTGAGGGGCGACCTCACATCTCTAAATGCTTATACGTACGTGCCTGTGTCCCCTTTTTAAGCGTGGTGGGAGAGCACCCCTGTGAATCTCAGGAGGAGAACGGAGGAGGGTTGTCAAGCTGGCCACATCAATACTGCAGACAGACACACAGAGACACCTGCACCGGTTCTTTCGGCAATTGCAGGGGAGAGAGTGCACCAGCACACGCTCGCTCGCAGTACAACGAAAATAAAGCGGGGCAGAAAAACGGGGCCGCCAAGCAGCGTGGCACATGGTCAAAAACTGCGGCGAAGCAGAGGACGCCACACACACACACACACGAAACAAAACAAAGCGCGAGAGAGGAAAGGAGAACGAGAGGGACGGAGTAAAGTGCAAGAGAGATGCATCAGGCGCGAACAACAGAAAACAAAAATGAGAAAACCCCCCCAAACGGCCTCAAGCCCGCGAGGATGAGCAAAGAGAAGGCAAAGTGCCGACCCATAAGCGGTTGAGAGGGTATAGAGTGCAGTGACAGGTCGTCAATTCACATGGATGCTGCGAGCGACCACCCATCGCCTTCTCCGTGTAAGAGTCGTGGTCTTCTGCTTTCCATCGTACAAACGGAGGGAAGGGAGACGTTGAGGGGGTAGACTTACTAAAATCAACGTCCTTCTTATGTGTTCAGGGTACACGCGCGTCAGCATCTGCATTATCTTCTACTTGATTGCGTTAGAGTAGGGTCTGTGTGTTTATCTTCGAGTAATTGCGCTTGTTATTTTCGTCAATCCTTGTTGAAATGTTTCTTTTTCGACCTGTATTGGTCTGTCTAAGCCATCCGTGCCTGATCGGGAGTCTCATCACGGGGCGAAGGGGGGGGGGGGCGGGGGTTCGGCCAGCGACGGAGCACGTATGCTCTGTGCAAGCGAATGAACCGTGTTGGTCGATGTGCTCGAGTGAACACGTGTGCAGGGGCATTGCCCTCACCGAGTGTCATAGAGTGCACGCGCACTTCAGCACGGGAAAGGCAGAAAACACAAAGAAAAAAAAGAGACAAACGAAGAGAGGGAGAGGTGTGCACCACGCGTCTCCGAGGCATCGACAACGACAACGACCACAAAAAAGAAAATCCCACCGGAACATGTGCGCGATGTTACTTATGTATATATATATATATGGTTTTTGTTTTTTGGTTTTTGTTTTTTGGTTTTTGTTTGTTTTTCTGTGTGGGGGAGGGAGGGGGAAGTGTGTGTGTGTGTGTGGGGGGGGGGGGGTTCTCTCTCTCTCTCATCTCCTCTTCCTCCCCTCTCCCCGTGTACGGCAGTTGGCACGGCGGTTCGCATGGGGAAAGGGGGGACGGCGAAGGGGGCAGGGGGCCACGTGTGCGAGCAGCAATGTGCAAAACGGGCCGGCACGAAGACGCAGCCGATGAGAATGAGCAGCAGCAGGAGGTAGCGGAGGAACAACAAAAAAAAAGAAAAACGTGTAGACGTGGAATAAACGTCATCATGTGCAATAACGGTACCCATGACGGTGGAAAAAAAGGGGGAAACGAGGAGGAGGGAAAGTCGGGGGGAGTGGGAGAGGTGGGGGTCGAACCGTTTCGAGCGATACTTAAACGGGCAGTGAGGATGTCTAACGCACCAAACAGCAAAAAAATGAAAACATAAGAAGAGCGACAAGGACTAAAGAAAACCATGGTAGTAAGACAGAGATGGATAAAGAAAAAATGTCACACACACACACACACATATATATATATATATATTGCATGTGTGTGCATATCCATGTATGTATATGTGTATATCCATTTATTCCTACCCAGATATGCATATACATATATATATATACATACACATATGCATAGACCATTCTCTCTCTTTTTTCTCGTGTCTGTTATCCCTTCCTTCTTTCGCTTCCCTGCTCCGCCACGCATAGACGCGCGTGCACACCCGCGCAGAGATGCACACATGCACACGTGCGTATGACCGGAACCACGGCGTGGTGGCGCAGGGAAGGCCAAACAACTTTCAGCACACAGCATACCAATATGAAAAAAAAAAGAAGGGATAAGGTGGTGGAGGATAAGGAGTCATAAACTTCGGAAGAAAACTCCAAGGATGGGAGGAGTAAGCGAAGAAACAGAGACAGACAGAGATGGACTTCTGTCTACCACGTGGTGTCGCGCCAAGGCGCAGCTACTTTGAGAGCGGCTGCCGCTGGAGCTGCTGCTGCATGTAGCGGCGCGCAGCAGACGGGTGGCCGTACAAAACGCCGCCTGCGCTCTTGCCCACCGAGTCGAAGGGCACGGTGACGAACCGAGGTGGTTCATACGGGAAGTGGCGGAAATGCTTCGCCGCCGTTGAAGTCGATGTCTCGCCCGTTGATGCGGTTGAAGCGCGTGCGGACGCGCACGCCTTGTCGTACGCCTCGCGAGGCTCTGCATCCTGGTAGACACGGCATGGTACGGTACGCGGCTCCCCTTGCTGGCGCGACTGCGGGTAGGAATGATGGTGCACCGCACCGCCCGCGTGGGGCGGGACTGGACGCTTCGCCTTGATTTTCCCCTCGATCTTCGCCGCGAACTGGCACCCCACCAGTGCGGGGCGCAGGCGGTCCTCCACACGCTTGAACTCCATCGGGTTCGTCACAACGCCGATCAGCGCCTGCACCACAAAGTTCCCGTACAGGTCGCCCACCACCTCCTTCAGGGCGGCCGGGTTGAAAACCAGCTCGTCCAGAAAAAGGCGCCGCACCGCCGGGACCTCGCCACAGCACCGCAGGACAACCTCCAGCACGTTGCTGGAGTGCTTGTTGCAGCTCATCTGCAATATGTTGCCGGTGAAGTGGGCCACCACGTACTGCGCGGCCGTCGCGCGATCGCTGTGCTCGATCGCGCACTGCACCATGTAGTTCGCAAACGCATCCATCGACAGCGCAGCCAACTTCGGCAGCAGCTCACGCACCAGCTCCGCCTTCTGCGCCGCGTCGCACAGTTCGAACACGCGCATCAGCGAGATGCACCCCTGCTGCGTCGCCGCAAGGTACCCCGCGTTGTCCGCAAGCACGTGCACAAGCGCAGACAGGTCCACCTCGCGCCGCTCGAACAGCGACTGCAGTGTGCGCCGCGTGTACTGCGACGCAGTGCACATGTTCAGCACAACCGACGCGTGCATCGCGCCAATCAGCGCATCCGTCTGCTCCGCGGTGCACGCCTCCACCAGCGTCCGCAGCACGTGGCACCCGTGCACGTCCACCGCCACGTCGCGCAGCCGTGGGCACAGCTCCGTCACCACAGAGTCCAGCACCTCCGACCGCTGCGTCCGCAGCGCCGCCTGCAGCAGTGCCTTGCCCTGCGGCGTGCACGCAACGTCCGCCACGTGCCCCTCGCACGTCGCCCTGAACGCCTCCACCAGCGCGGCAGCAGGCATCGCCGAAAGCCTGCGCGGCCCGCACACCGGCGCCGCCACGTGCACCGCCGGCGCCATCGTGGTGGCCACCGTCGCAGGCGCCACGTCAGAGCAGCCGCGCTCCGCCTCGCAGTCCAGCGACGGCACCGGCACCGCGCTCTCCGTCGGCAGTCCAGCACCACGCGCGCACGGCACGGCAGCAGCAGCAGGGGAGGCCTGCTCCAGCGGCCCCGCAGTGCCGCAGCTCGCGGGCGCGGGCACAGCAGCCGGCAAGGCGCGCGGCGGCCGCACAAACGTCGCAGCGGCAGCAGACCGGCCAGCGTTGCGGTGCAGCGGCGGTGCCACATCTGTCGACATCGCCATGGAGCGACGCTCAGTGACGGCCGGAAAGTACCTCGGATGGAACCGCTCGGCGGACGAAGACATGACGTGGTACGACAAGGGAGACGAGGGAAATACGTGAGCCTCAAGCAGGCGGGGCGATCGTCAACTGCGATGAGAAGAGACACCAAGCAAAAGAGAACGCACGCAGGTGATGCGGTGGTTGGCGACGGCTACCGGGAAAAGGAAGAGAGGAGCGTGCGGTACAGAGTTCCCGTCGATGAAGACGGCAGTGATACTGGCGAAGGGGTACAGAGGATGGGGAGAGGGGGGAAGCTGGAAGAGCGGTATTTAAGCGATCTAGAAGGTTAACAAGAAAGGGTAGAAGTAAGCGAAGAAATATACAAAGCAAGTGGAGCTGTCGGGGGGGGGGGGGGGGGCAGTGCTGCAGCGGAGGCGGCAGGATCGTGGAGATGAAGCGAGGCCCACGAACTGACGACCGCCTGCCTGCGAGAGAGCGTGCGCTGGAGCGGCAACCTCCGTGCGTACAGGAGAAAGGGAGAAGAAGTATAAAAGAAAAATAAGAAGGCATGCACCAGTGTGCCTGTGCGTGCGGGACAGTTTATGTTGGAAAGGTGGAGACAGAGACGGACAGAGAGGCGGTGGGTGAGGATGAAGGGGAATCTCTCAAGCGAAAAGAATACAGCCGAAGAGAGCGATTACTTCTAAAAGGGGCCACAACAACAAGAGACTCGCACACGTCGTGGGTAGAGATTGGGAAAGTGGAGGGAAGAGATGTGCGCACACGCACTCATACACACATAGCGAAGCTGAAGAAGGGGGTGAAACGGTACAATGCCCAAACAACGAGAGAGAAAGAGAGGGGGGCGGTGGCACATAAGGGGGATAGGGGGAAAAGAGAGGCCTCGATTGGTATGATGAGGATGGGAGAGAGGATTATGGAGATGGCGCGCTTCGATCTCGCGGAGAGATTACGGTGCGGTGTGGGCAGGGTGGGATGACAAAAAAAAAAGAGGAGAGCGAGAGAGTTTCGCATGTCGTGTTTCGGTGTTTAGTTGGCAGTCATGCCATACATGAGTGTGCGGGTGTGCAGTAAATTCGTTGGTTTTGTGAGAGGGTGAGACGAGGGACACAAGGTCGTGGAGTAAGAGGTATGCAAGTGGCATGGAGAGGAAGGGAGAGAGGCGGGAGTGGCGATGGCATGATGGAGAGAGAGAGACGCAGGAGTCACGGCTACCATTAGAGACACATCACCGTGGACGACTCTTGTCGTGCGCAGTGACGCGTCTCACGACCGTCAATGACGGTGCGCGGAGCACACAGCTGCATGCATGCACAAGCGTGAGCGTGAGCACCACTGTGCGCCTGTGTAAACGCCGGTCTTCTTTGTTTCTCGCCTTCCCGAGGCGTGCAGGGGCGCAGGCAGCACCGCCAGCCGTCGCACGCCGCTGAAGGTCTTGTAGGGGTCCAGGACAAGCAGCAAGGGGGATGACGGCTGGGGAGGGGCTGCAGCGCCTTCCATGGCGAGCCCTGCTGGAAGCATACTGGTCATGGCGCTGCACATGCCAAGTACACCAGCAACGGGAGGCGGGGAAGTACGCAGTGGTGCCCCACATCGCGCCACTTTTCTCGCAGCTCACAGCTCAGTGCAGTGACTGAGAATCGATGCGCGGAGGCTAACTCGCTCACAAACACGCACCAGCTGCTCGCCGCCGCAGCCTTCGTTGATCTTCTCTTTGTGCGCAAAGCCGAACCCGTCAAGCACATCCCGCCTCTCATGCGCGCAGTGGGTCGCCTGCGTGCGCCCCCTTCCCACTCACACCCACCCACCCACCGATTTGGGTGCCAAGAAGGCGAGGCAAAGCCGCCTAGCGTGCATATCGGTGAGTACGTGTTCATGCGCAGGGGATGGATGGAAGGACGGCACTCCCCAACTCACCTGCGCGTTGCACCGACACACACACACACACGCATGCATGCACATATATATATATATATGCATGCGCACAAACGCACTGGCCAACATCCAAGCCAGTCGCGCGCCGTAGTGATAGAAGTGAAACAGCAGGCGGGAAGATGCTTACGTTTGGCGGACCGCCGAGCAGCGGGTAGTCTGCCCGAGCAGACGCATGAATAGAAAAACCCGGTGCAAGTGAGAAAGAGACATGAGAGGAGGAGGGATGCGGAAGGAGGCGAGCGCTTCCGAGCACGCACACACACAGACACACTAGGCTGACGCTGAGGGGAAGTGGAGAAAGCAGGAAACTCTCTCGAGGAGAGAGGGGCGGCTGAGGTGAAAAAGCAGCTCGTTCAAGCACGGAAAACGGCGTACCGGTGGCACGCCGTCACTGCAGCTCAGAACGGCCTCCAGCACCTTGCTGGGGTGCTTCCTGCACTTCAACTCAAGAAATCCTTCCAGCAGGGTGCACCACAGAACACGTTGACCGCGCGCCGTGGGATACGCTGGCCGCCCCACTGAACCCCTGCCTGTTCCTCTTTGGTCTTGTGTGGCTGGTCACCTGTCCCCCACACCCCTCTTTCCAAGTCGCCAAGGCGAACAGTCCTGTCACCCCCTCCCTTTCCACCTCATCCTTCTCTCCCAGTAGCTACCGCACATCTGCGCAGCGTCAGGGTGGGAACAGGGAGAGAAAGAGACCCTCCGAACCTTGTCCACAGCGGAAGGCGGCACAGATACGAGGACCCTGCATGCAAGCATACGCGAAAAAAATGAGTGAAACGCTGATCACCCATCGGTCGCGTACCCTATTCGCACACGTGCGCATGGAGGCCGCGCCTCCGCCTCCACTTGCTGCCGCTCTTTCACCGGGGTCTCGTCGCGGGAGAGTGAGGAAGAACACCGGAGGGGGCGAGGGGATGCGCACAGAAGAAATGGGCGAGAGGCGGGGTGCGTGGTGCAACGAGTGACGGGGAAAACCACGGACCGAAGCAAGCAGGTGCGGGATGATCGGTGCCGTGTCCGTCCTCCCCTTCCTCAAGAGAGCCAGCAGCAGCTTTGCCAAACTCCCCGTCTCCCCCGCACAGCAAGTGAAAAGAGCGGCCTCCCGGGGGCATCCGCGGGGGAGGGGGAGGCAAGGTGTTGCTTGGCTTGTGCATCCATGTGGGTGTATGAGGAAGATCACAGTGACGGTGTGCTGATGGGCATGCGGCACGACGAAGTGCATAGCACAGGGGCCTGTGCGTTGAACCAGTGACGGGCGAGGGCGTTGCCTCGGCAACCTGCACCGGTGTCGTCGCCTGCGAACATGGAGGCGCCCATGCGCGTCTCTGAGCCAGGGCGTGCGTGAGGTGAAGAGTCCACAGATGCGCGGGTGCAGAGGAGGTGGGCACCAAACAGAGAACAAGTGAATGCGCTCCCGGGGCGGGTCCGCTGCTCGCCCTCGCCCCCTCTCCGGGATCACTTTCCCCGATCCTTCTATTCCAGCGGCACTGGCTGCTGAGCATCATTTGGGTGGAGAACGAGGAGAAAGAGAGAGAATCAAGGAGTTGGATAGAACATTGGAAGACTCAAGACGGCCGCCTCCCTCTCCTCTGCACAGGCACACACACACACACACACACACACACGCAGACGCTTGTTACACGTTGTGCCTGTCTGATGCTAACGCAGCGCGGAAGAGGGTACGCCTTGAAGCATGGCAGAGAAGGGAAGAGGGAGGAAGACAGGGGGGAGCTGCTGCCGGCTTCCGCATCCGACCCCAACCCCCTTCTCTCCGTTCTCCTTGCTGTCACTCATCCGGGTTGGAGAACCGAACAAGGACAGGAGGAGGGAACACACCAATGTGCGTGTGTGCCACTTACGCCACCTTTCCTGCCTCTCTGCCCGCCGCTCGCCATTGCCCTCCTCACTTGTTCCTGTGCGGCGAACACTTCGAGCGGGTGCGGTGCGGACTGGGGCACAGCGCCCCACCCACCCCCGGCGTCTCTTCTTGACCGCCTGCTGACATGCTGTCTCCTCTTTCCTTGGGTGTGTGTGGATGGGTTGGAGGGGAGGGGGGGGGGCCTTCTCGGCTCTGCTTCTCTACTTTGCGATTCCAACGCCTGCGTTGCTTCGTTCACATTCACCGTTTAAAGCACAAGACAAAAGAAAAAGAAAACGAGCGCGCAGACACACACACGCACACACACACGCGCAGACAGGGGCAGGCAGAGGGAGAGTGAAGAGCTCCCCCTACAGAGAATGGGGGAGGGTGGGGCACGGAACAACAACAAGAAAGGATCTAAAAGTGTCCCCTCCCCTCTAACCAACCAGCACACACCGGCCACACACACACATAGTCGAGGAGGCGTGTCACACACAAAATACGAGAGGGGAGAAAAAAAAAAAAAACATAAGCGAAAGGATGCATGCGCGCGTGAGAGGGGCGGAACATGCGAAGAGACGGTCACGGAGGAGGCGTGGGTGAGGGAGGCGGCCACGGGGGATGTCTTCCTGCGTACGCAACGACAGAAAGATACACAGACGCCCGCGCGCGACCCCTGCTCCCCTTTTACGTCCAATGAGGGAGCCGTACAGGTTGTGCGTGTGTGTTGGTCGACTGGTGTGCCTGGCCGTGTGTGCACCCGCTGCGGGTGGTACGGTGCCTCTTCCTGAGCTTGCATTCTCTGCGCCTTCGCCTTTGTTACTCCCTCCCTTACTTTTTTCGAGTCCTTTTAGACACCCTGTGCAGTCTCCGCGTACACAACCGAGGTGAGCCTCCATCACGCGCGCACCAACGACATGCGTCACAACGAAAGGTAGCAAACCACACACAACTCAGCAGGTGAAAGCAAGAGAACGACCATCTAGTCATGATGCGACGGCGCTCTCTGGATAGAGGAGAGCGGTGAGGGCGCGGACGGAGGCACAAGGGTGGCTCGGACCATCTCGCGTGCCACCGCCCCCTCCCCACCCTCCCCCGACCGCCGCTCACGCTCTACCCTCCTCTCGCAACGCCCGTACACACCAGCAGAGGAGAGCGCATGACAACACAAGCAAACACCACAGCATGCGCGCCCACAAGGGGACGGGATCGGCGTGGGATGGTGGGGCATGGAAGCAGTGGTAACACTATCGTCGGTGAAGCGAAGCCTTACCGCGATGGTAACGACCGGCTGCCCCGGCACTCCGACCACCTTCGCCACTACCCTCTGCGCGCAGCTCTTGGCGGACGTCTCCTCAGCCAAAACTCAGCACATGATGTTGAATGGCGGACGAAACGCCTGTTGCTGCTGCTGCTGAAGGTGACGGCGTGCCGCCGGCGAGGGACCGTACACGGGTCCGCTGTCCTCCCCGTCCGTTACGGGGACGGCGCCGGCGGCGCGAGCAGCTGTACGCTCTTTGAGAATTGGAAACTGGAAGTGATCAACAGGGTAAACATGCCCAGATGGCGCTTGCACCACGTTCTGCGGTTGCTGCTGCTCAGCTGCGAGCGGTGCGCAGCATAGCGGATTGCAGTCATAGGGGCGGTGACAGTAACCTTGAGTCGGAACGCGCGCTTCACCGAGAGACATCACCGGCGCCTGTGGAAGCGCAATAGTGGCTCTGACGCTAGGCGCGCAGGGGCCAACATGGTCAGGCATGGTGCACGGCACCGAAAGAGGCCGCTGCTGGCGCGACTGCGGGTAGGAATGATGGTGCACCGCACCGCCCGCGTGGGGCGGGACTGGACGCTTCGCCTTGATTTTCCCCTCGATCTTCGCCGCGAACTGGCACCCCACCAGTGCGGGGCGCAGGCGGTCCTCCACACGCTTGAACTCCATCGGGTTCGTCACAACGCCGATCAGCGCCTGCACCACAAAGTTCCCGTACAGGTCGCCCACCACCTCCTTCAGGGCGGCCGGGTTGAAAACCAGCTCGTCCAGAAAAAGGCGCCGCACCGCCGGGACCTCGCCACAGCACCGCAGGACAACCTCCAGCACGTTGCTGGAGTGCTTGTTGCAGCTCATCTGCAATATGTTGCCGGTGAAGTGGGCCACCACGTACTGCGCGGCCGTCGCGCGATCGCTGTGCTCGATCGCGCACTGCACCATGTAGTTCGCAAACGCATCCATCGACAGCGCAGCCAACTTCGGCAGCAGCTCACGCACCAGCTCCGCCTTCTGCGCCGCGTCGCACAGTTCGAACACGCGCATCAGCGAGATGCACCCCTGCTGCGTCGCCGCAAGGTACCCCGCGTTGTCCGCAAGCACGTGCACAAGCGCAGACAGGTCCACCTCGCGCCGCTCGAACAGCGACTGCAGTGTGCGCCGCGTGTACTGCGACGCAGTGCACATGTTCAGCACAACCGACGCGTGCATCGCGCCAATCAGCGCATCCGTCTGCTCCGCGGTGCACGCCTCCACCAGCGTCCGCAGCACGTGGCACCCGTGCACGTCCACCGCCACGTCGCGCAGCCGTGGGCACAGCTCCGTCACCACAGAGTCCAGCACCTCCGACCGCTGCGTCCGCAGCGCCGCCTGCAGCAGTGCCTTGCCCTGCGGCGTGCACGCAACGTCCGCCACGTGCCCCTCGCACGTCGCCCTGAACGCCTCCACCAGCGCGGCAGCAGGCATCGCCGAAAGCCTGCGCGGCCCGCACACCGGCGCCGCCACGTGCACCGCCGGCGCCATCGTGGTGGCCACCGTCGCAGGCGCCACGTCAGAGCAGCCGCGCTCCGCCTCGCAGTCCAGCGACGGCACCGGCACCGCGCTCTCCGTCGGCAGTCCAGCACCACGCGCGCACGGCACGGCAGCAGCAGCAGGGGAGGCCTGCTCCAGCGGCCCCGCAGTGCCGCAGCTCGCGGGCGCGGGCACAGCAGCCGGCAAGGCGCGCGGCGGCCGCACAAACGTCGCAGCGGCAGCAGACCGGCCAGCGTTGCGGTGCAGCGGCGGTGCAGCGCCCTTTCGAGCCACCATGGCGCGCTGCGCCGTAGTCTGATTGCGGCCTAGGTCGCGAAGTCCAGCAGAAGACGGCATGCCCGCGATTGGCGAGGAAGGGAGACGAGGGAGATACGTGAGCCGCAAGCAGGTGCCACAGCAGCAATGGTGCAAAGAAAGCGGAGGAGGGTGGCGGCGAGGGTACGAAGAGCTGCTGGCGTGTGTGTGTGTGTGTGTGTGTCCAGGGTGTGTGTGGGGATGGGGCAGAAACGGCGATGAGGCAACAAGCGAAGAGTCTAGTGAGGAGCGAGGAGTAAAGACGACAAGTAAGAATAAGGAAAAGGCGAAGGACAGGAAAACAAGCTCGCACGATGAAAGCGAAGGCGAAGGTCGAGAGAGGGAAAGACAGGGAGATGTGGTGGTGCTCGTGAGGAAGGAGGGGTTGGGTATCTAGTCTATGGAAGACACAAGTAAAAGAGGATGAAGAGGGTGAAGCTAAGAAAAGAGAGCGAGAGCGGCGGGAGGGCAGCGGTGCTGGTGGTGCGAAACCGCAATAGTAGTGTTGACGGTTGCTTCGCTCTCTTTCTCTCTCTCTGTGGGTGCGTGTGTAGATTCTCGCCTGTCTACTGAGAATGTCGTAGAAAGAGGTAGGTAAAAAGATGACGAAGATGGTTGGGAAAAAGAGGCGGGGAGGGGCGGAGGCTTACCTGACGCTGACTGTACTACTCGTGTGTCTGTGTATGTGTCTGTCTGTGTGCTGGCTACCTTGCTGGACTCTCTTAATTCGATGGCCTCGCGCGTAGCCACGCACACACACACACACACACAAAGACCCACGTAGCAGCACGGCAGTGAAAACAAAAAGACAGAACAGAACAAGAGAGGGGAGGGGACGAATGAGAAGCGAAGAGAGTGTGGCACGCGTGTGCGTCTACAACGGAAACAGGCAGAGGCAGTCAGATGAAAGGTGTGCGGTCTAAGTGCGCACCAAAGAGAAGAAATGCAGTGAAGTCGTGAAGAGAGTGATGGAGGGAAGGGGGTCTAACGTAAACGACGAATGATGTAAGCATGCATGCACGCGTGTGTGCGTGTCTGTGTGTGCGGGGGCGATTTTAGCGAGAAAGAAAGACGCGGTATGCGTGCTTCAACACGTTTGTGTGCGGCTGCGGGGGCGCGTCTTCAATGAGGGCGTGCTGTCGATCATGCAGGTGCATGCGCACGTAAAACGTATGGGTAAAGCAAAGAGAGGGCGGTGGTCAATACCGTTGTGCGGAGAGAAGAGAAAAGTGGAGATGTGAGAAAGAGCGACGATGCCGTGCGAAGTACGTGGTCGCAGTGTCATATCGTCGCAGCACGGAACGTGAGGCGCGGCACCTTTAGCAGTTTGCGGTTTCGGGGGTGAGAGGTCGACACGCACGACACTTCTCACGCACACATACTGCGTGCGGACGGATACGGTGTTTGTCGACACGGTCGCCTGGCCTCCCTGCGACCGGTACGCTGTCGTTTCGCCATGCAGAGAGCCACGTATGTGTGTGTGTGGGTGGGTGGGTGTGTGTGTGTGTGTCGATGCGTGCACGCATGCTCGTTCACCCCCTTCACCCACCCACCCCCGTCCTCCTCGAAGCTCGCGTACCGTTTTCTCCTTCTTCACGCCTATCCCTCTTGGGAGCGTGTCACTGTCTGTGCGCACGGTTATGCGATGTTACTTTACCTACCGGAGGGCAACAGAAAAAAGAAAACGCCTGCACGGTGGTAACGGGCTGAGCAGCACGTCCGCATGCGCGCCAATACGCCTGATGTCCCTTCTTCAGCTATTACGCGCCCTCGCCGTGGGTCAGAGCCTCCTCGCAGTCGTGCAACATTGCCTGACAGATGTGCACCGCATCGCACAAAATAGACCAGCAATCGTTTACGCTCAACGCGGACGGTGGTGCCACGTAGCTGGCGCACCCATCCGTGGCAGATGACAGCTCAGCAGGCCGCAGCTGATACGCGTTGCCGCGGCGCGAAGGAAGCTGCTGATATCGGAAGTACATCACCTGGCCATTCGCGCCAGCCGCCACATGCACCTGTTGCGGCATGGCCCACTCCTCGCGTAACGTAGGGTCCACGACGCAGTGACCAGTCGGCGATACAAGAAGCACGCACAGCAGCGGCATATGAGTCCAGCTGACAGCCTGGCGATACGGCTTCGAGCGATCCACCTCGACGGACACACCTGCACCGTCTCCTGGTGCCTTGTGCAGGGTGACGGCCGGCAGTCGAAGAGACCGGAGCACCGCGTGGATGGCGTACGCAATGGCGGTGAACAGGTTGCCACCGCTGGATTGCAGGACATGCACGTCGACGTGAATCATAAAGCCGAAGTCCTCGCCAACGTACAAGTCTGCTGCAGGGAAGCCGTTCAGCATATGGTCGCCGCTGCATCCTGCCGCTGGCGCCGCCCAAGATGCGCCAGCTGACGGACTCGACGACGACGATGCCGTGCACGCCCCGACAGTGGCTTCGCCAGCCTCCTCCTGCACTACATCCGCCTCCGCCACGCCCTGTTGCTCCTGCACCTCCACTTGCGCGGCGCCGAACACCTGCCGCATAGTAGAGGCCAAAAAGGCGAGATAGTCGCGGCGGTAGCGGCCCACGTTGCGACCGCCAACAGCGCTTGCGTACGTGTCCAGCACGTGCGGCACGGCGTCAATGGTGATGTGCAGCTTACCCCTGCCTGTGTCTGACGTGCGTTCATGCTCTGTGCCAGCGCTAGAGTTCGGGCCGGCAGTGGCGCAGCCGTCCACGACCGAAGGTGTTGCAGCCGCCAACACGACCGTGCCGCTGGCGTTCACTTCCACATAGCTGCCGTCGTAGCTCTCCTGCGCATCACCGGCAGCCGCAGTAGCCAGGGAAGAAGGGCTTGTTCGGGCCGTGATGTGTACCGGCCGGCGCTGCAGCAGCGTGCGCCCATCTTCACGTACGTCGTTTGCCACGCCATCTTGAACGGCGCGCACCTCAGCGAGGCTGATGGCTGCCGTCCCAACCGACATGAGACTAACGCCCCTCGTAATAATGCAGTTGCTTCGCTAGGTTGGCGTGCTATATGCCCACTTCATCAGACACCCACACACGCACACACGTGTGGTGAGGGCAGCGAGAGAAAAGCAGAGCAGTAGAAGAGGAGAAGACAAGGCGCCACGAGTACAAGGACAGTTCAGATGCGAGGGAAGGGAACACGGGAAGGGGGGTGGGGGCAGTGTCACGCGCATCAGTTGCCATACAGGAGACAGAGAGAGACGGAGAAGTGAAGCGATTGGGCGCAGGTATCGAAGCCAATGGGCAACGTGGAACAGCGGAGGCGGCAGCAACGACCATTCGTGAACATCACGCGAGGAACGGAGCTGCACCGCACACGGGTATCTCTGTTTTTTCGGCGCCTGATCAGTCGCCACTTCCGCCGCCGCAACACGCACACCTATCGGTAAAGGATGCTACGAGGAGAAGGGTGGGAAGGCAGAGGCATAAATAAAAGCCTTGCATGTGTTTCCGTCGCGGTGGGAAAGGGGGTTACGCATCTCTGTCTGTTACACAGCACAGCGCAGCACACCACACACATACCTTTCCTTCCGTCTCCCTCCCCGCGAATTGCCCCACCTTCTCTCGATCTAGTCGTGTTCTTGAATGAGGCTAAACAAGAGAACAGACTCATCCGCGCCCAAACACGCTCAGACACACACAGAGACACAGAGATGAGTGCGAAGCGCTCCACTAACGTCTTCGGTTCCCACACAGATGTGTCCACTTGCACAGTCCACGAAGCGCACAGACACACACACACGCACGCCAGCACCCATGAGCCACACGCTGACACTGGCGAGTACGCCCTTGCGCAGGAGGCGGGGAGTCTCGCGGACAAGAAAACAAAAACAGGATCTGCAATGACGCGTGCACGCACGCACGCGCGATCAGAAGAGTCGAGCCCACTAACAGAGGAAAACAGAAGACACACCGAGTGCTACACACGCACCTAGAGAGGGAGATGGCTGCGCGCGACAAAAATGGAGAGTCCAAAGAAAACAGGAAAAAGTCCAGCGGGCACACCACACCCGCATCACACACACACACACACACACAGCAAAAGAAACCACACAGACGTACGCAGACGTCCAAGCTCAAGCACATGTAGTAGAACACACACACACACACACACATCCTGCTCACAGCTTGCCGGACTTCTGGAGCATGTTCAGCTTTTCACCGATGCCATAGGCGATGGTCTGTGTGTTGGAGCGGATGCGAATCACGCCACTCACCAAGCCCTTCCCGTCGCTCTCCACGCTCACGTTCGCCAAGGCGTCCTCGCCAAAGGCGGTCTGGGCGTACAGGTTGCACGAGACGTACGCGCACTTCTCGTTCTCTTCCGAAGTGGGTAGAAGCTCTAGCTCCGGGTCCTGTTCCTCCTGCTGCTCCACCTCGTACGGCTCCAGCAGCTGCATGTTCAACTCCTGCACAATGAAGCGCACTAAGCTGGTCAGGTCGCGCTTCGTCGTCGACACTGCGATCTTGTTCTCCCAGTCGAAGATCCCCCACTTCTCTCGGAACTCCGCAGAGAAGCACGGGCCTGGGTGAATGTAGTTCATGATGTCCACATGGATGTCGTTCAGGATGAAGCTGCAGTGCTGATTGTTCGGCGCGTCGTACAGCACAGTGCCGTAGATGACGCCGCTCTCGGTGGCGCTCACTTTCAGTGAGGTGCGCACGGCAATGGTCTCGTGGGGGTCGAGGGTGTACGTCTGCGGCCGCTCGCACAGCTTCATGCCGCCGAGCGAGACGAGCTCGATGGTGAGGTTCGTCAGCTGCTTCGAAGTGCAGTTCACCAGCAGCCAGTCGACGGAGACGTCGAACTGATGAACCGTGATGCTGGCCTCGCAGTAGACAGGGTCGTTGAAGCCGGAGAGCGGCATCGTGTCCTCCAGCTTCTTCAAGAACAGTTGCGCCTTGCGCTCGCTGCTCTCCTCCTTCGCCGCAGCACCCGGGCCCTCGGCGGCGGCCTCGAATTCGAAGACGGCATCCTTGCCCTCACGCAGCTGCGAGAACACGACAGGCGTGTCGATGGCGTTCAGCTGTACGGCAGCGGCAGCAGAAGCGGTGGCAGCGCCGCCGCCGTCAGTCTTGCCAGACTCCCTTGCCGAACGCCGCTCTGCACGCCCTAGCGCCTCCAAGGAGGCATGCGACACGTCAACCATAAAGGGAGCCTGCGGGTTGGAGAGTAGCTCGATATTCAGGAGGAGGTGCTCGTTGGTGTCGGCACTGATGGGGTGCAATGAGTCCGCCTCCGTGCCGTAGCGCAGTACCTCGCGCAAGATGCCGAGGGCGTCGGACTGCGCCGTGTTGCACGTCGCCGCATCCACGCTCCCCTTGGCCTCCCCGGTGAACAGCTGCACGACAAGCTTGGTGAGGGTGCTGGCGAGGGCGGCGGCGAGGAAGTAGTCTCCCTTGAGCAGCGCCAAGCGCAGCCCGCTGCTGCTCACATCGTTGCTGTCGCCCTCACCATGGCCGTTCGTCGCGGTCGCCGCGGGTGCTGGGGTAGCCGTAGTGTAGGTGGTCACGTACGTGCCGTCCTCGAGGACGGTCGTCACGGCGCGCATGTTGGACTGGGAAGAGGCATTGTTGGTGGCCGCGGTGGTGCTGAGGCTGACTGCGTCGCCGAGGACAGGCTTTGGGGTCTCGAACGGCAGTGGCTCGACCGCGTCCTTGAGCATGCGCAATGTCTGCAGTACCTCGTCCGCGGACGACGCGTACGCGCCGAACATCCAGAGTGCTGTGCGCATGACGGGGCCTGACGTCATCATGGGAAAGATCTCCGACAGCTTCTTCATCGTGTCGCGACGCAGCTCCGGCTGGGAGAGCAGCACCTCCTTGATGAGAGTGATGACCTCCCTGCTAGTGCTGGTCGTGTCGCACAGGTAGTCGAGCAGGACCGGCAGCATCGACGGCGCCGACGGCGGGTGGCGCAGCAATGCCGTGTTTATGGCCTTGATGATGAGCAGTCGATACGCCATGGCGGCGTTGGCGTCTTCTACTTCAATGTCCACGCTGTTGGTGCGCAGCAGCTCCTTCCTCATTGCCTGCATGAACGTCTCGGCGTTGCGACGCGTGACCAGCTCGACCGCCAGCTCGATTACACGCTCGCGAATGGTCATGGAACCGTCCTGTAGCACGCTGAGGATGTCGAGCAGCGAGTCCTGCAGCACGTAGAGGTACGACCCGCGCATCTGGTTCAGCTGCTCGACCACAATCAGCCGCACGCTGTTGTCGGAGTGCACCTTGATGATGTCGACGTAGGTCAGCGTCGCCTGCCGGATCGCCGTGGGAGACGAGGAGAGGCTCAGCAGGGTCGTCGCACACTGGTAGCGCACCGCGGCGCTCTTACTCTGCAGGACAGAAAAGAGGACCGGGACGTAGCGTGCCTTCTCGTACGGGTTGGCGCGGATCATCTGACGGCAGAACTCCACCACGGACATCAGAAACGGCCCATCGACGGCCGACAGTGTGTGCGAGTCGCGAAAGTCACTGAGGTAGCTCGCCGCCCGCTCAGGCGCGAAGGCAGCAAGGAAATCGAGGCCGTTGCGGCACGTCGACACATCCGTCTCGGTGCGGATCGCCGACTCCACCAGCTCCGGCGCATCGGGGAGCAGCTTTGGAAACTTCTTGGAGATGTAGTGCACTGCCAGCACCGCATTGCGACGCACATAGGCGACCTTGTGTGACAGGTTCTGAACCACTGCCGACACGAGCGGCTCGATCAGCTCCACCTCATTCACCTTGCAGAGGAAGCGCAGCGTCAGGCCCCGCACGTACTCGTTGGGGTGGAGCAGGTCGCTGCGCAAGAAGCTGCAGATGAGAATGATGACAGAGAGGAGTTTGCCGTCTGCATCGCGCTTGTCAACCACCTCCCAAAAGTACAGGACGAGCTTCTTGATGAGGTGGTCATCGATGGGGGTGATGTAGCGGATGACGGTCATGATCAGGTAGTTCTGCGGCTCGCCGTTCACATGGAGGCGGATGATGGCCATGAGGGCGTTCGCGCGGGCGGTGGTGTCGCCCTTCTCCAGTGCGTTCTTGATTTCCTTCGACGACATGGCGCTGGCTGCCTTGCCCACGCCGACGAGCAGCGTGCTGCTCTCCTCCTGGCTCGACACTGCTGTCTCCGCCATGTTGCTTGATGCTTGTATGTATGTGTGGTGTGTGTGTGTGTGTATGTTCACGCGCAACCGTCAGGGGTCGTGAAGGCCGGAGAGATGGAGAGCTAGGATAGCGATAGCACTGCCAGTGCGTGAGTGCAACCTTCTGTGCGCAGTCAGCGCCCCCTCCTCACAAGCAGCGGTTTGCCTGGTCTCCCCGTTTCTTCCCTCCCTTTCCTTTTCCGTTGGCGTCACTTTTCGTTGCCGTTGAAAAGACGCCGCGCGCACGTGCCTGGCTAAGTGAATACTGCCTGCCCTCTTGTTGCGTAAAATCCGAGAGAGTGGAAGAGAGGAGCGGAAGAAAGATAAAGGCACGTATTGAGCTATGCGGGACTCCATCCACATTTTCGAACCTGCTATTGGGCGCCGTCACAGAACGAGTTGAGCGCTGACAGGGGGGGGGAGAAGCGCACTCTTGTATTCCGCTCTCGCCGAATGGCTGCGCCTTGTGTGTGTGTGTGTGTGTGTTTTGGATGCATTCTGCGAAAGTGCAGTGCCCACCTGTCCTCTCGTCCTTCATGTCCCTCACCCCTGGTGGCGGACATGATCAGAGAGGGGGGGAGGAGGACTGACTTGAACGCACAGACAAGGTAGGAAAACCAGTCGACATCCCCGCACAAGAGGGAGAGGAGGAGAGCGAGCACGCCCGACACACAGGCGCACAAACGCATAGATGTATATACACACCCGTGTCCTGCCGCCGACAGCAGCCCGAAGAAAGCATAGTGGAGACCACCACCACCACCACACCCCTTACACGAGGGCAACACACCTTTGGTGGTGAGAAGGCGAGGGAGCGAGAGGAGATCGGTGACAGTATAAAAGCCTTGTGGCTGAGGTGTGGGGAGAACACACGCCGCCGCACTCCCCCTCTATCGCTCGCCTCCCTGTAAAGGGCCGTAGAGAGATGCACAACCCCCTCCATCCCCTCCCATCTCGCCCGCCAACGCAAACACATGGAAAAGAAATCCAGTATTACCCTCGTGCAAGGCACCTCTCTGAAACACCACCCTGGCGAGGCCGACACTTACGCTCTCCCGGTAGAGGGAGGAGAGGAGAGCAGAGGGGGGCGGTTCTCACACTTGCCAGCGGCGGGAAAGGAGGATAAGAGAAGCGATATTCGCCATCATTCGCCCTTCTTAGGTACGCCCCCACGCGGTAGTATACACGTGCAGGAGCCCGATAAGACACGCTCTCTCTCTCGCGCGGGTGCTCTAGTGCGTGGGTGTCCGTGTTGTGGCGTTGATGCTAGAAGCATGCTTAGCAGCGCACAGGAAGCGGGATAAGCAGGGGTTGTTCAATGCGAACAGATGCCTTCGCACGCACATGCATGCATTCATGTGTGTGTGTGTGTACGTGTGTGTACAAAGGAAGAGAGAACAAAGTGAGAGCACAGTCGTGTGCATACTGACACACACACACACAAGCCGCGGATCCGCAGAGAGGCCATCCAGCACACCAGGTGAAACCACGTCTCTACGCGCTGCCCTTCTCAAGCGTGCACCTGTATTTGTCAGTGCCATCATCGGACTTTCCACTCACCGATCATGCGAACACACCCTCGTGGCACGGCGATGTCAGCAGCCGTTCTTCTTCCCTATTTTTGCCACATGTTCCCTCTTCTGGGGATGGTGATTGACAGCGCAGGGAGAAAAGATACGCCAGCGCACGCGCACACAAACCTACACAGGCACGCACATGCGCAGCTGTGCGGCAACCCTACTCCGTTGCACAGGCCAACGAGCGAGAAAGAAGAAAGGCAGAAAGACACGTGCCACAAGACAGTAGACCGAGAAAGAATGGAGGAGGAGGGGGGGGTGCAGGAGAAGCGGTGAGTGCGCCCGCGGGCAGCGGACCGCTGGAGAATATGCAGGGAAACAAGAGAAAAGTACACGAAAACAAACGAATAAAAGTGGCGCCGACGCAGACGCACATCTGTGCGGGGAGTGGAATAAATGCCTCACAGATCACGAACGGCCCTTGTTCCACGTGCGGAAGCGCACGAACAGAGATAACGGCCCTTTCACGCTTCTTTTTTCCCGCGGCGCTACCCCGACCCGTCGGCTGTTCCACATTGCTTACCCCTCACCGGAGGGGTCTTTGCTGCTGCTGCTGCTGCTGCTGCAATGGCACACCCCACGCAGCGGCGACGGAAACTTCTCTCGAAGCGCGCAAGCAGCCAAGCGGCCATTTTTTATGCGGCACAGGCATTCCCAGCGAATCGTCGATGTAGAGGGGAGCCGTTAACGGTGTCCGTCGCGAGCGCACTGACGGCTGTATCGACGCCGCACCGTGCGAGAGCTCCGCGCCGTGGAGCAGAGGACGCAATGGAGAGCATTGCATCCGTGCCCCCTCGCTTCCAGGACGCGTCACAACGTGCACGACGTGCTGGCCTTCGATAACGCCACGGCAGTGTCCTTCGCGCGGGTGCGCCACGCACGGCCAAAAGCCTAGCCCGGGCAGCGACGTGGCACACCTGTGCGCGCGCTGTCGCGGTGTCGACGGTACACGGTCGCGGCGCTGCTGTGGTGACGGCATTCGAGTTGGGCACCGCTCAGTCCTGTGCAGTGAGGGCACGCGCGCACAGCTTTCTTTCATCCACATATCCCACTCCCCCTTTACCAGGAAGGTGTCGCCAGCTCGGAGGTGCCACCGGACTGCCTGCCCTTCAGCGGTATGCAGAACGGCGTACACAGCAACCATCACATCCGGGCGATACGCACGCATTTGGAGGATGCGGGACGAGACGCTCGGCAGCGCCGGCTCTGGAGTCTCTCCGATGCCCTGCAGCTGCAGTAGAACGCTTGCCATAGTTGGGCGGCGGCGTGGATTCACGGCAAGCATCGATGCGGCCACAGTCACCACGGCGCGGGGCACCGCTCGACAACGCGCGGCCACGGTGATCGCAGGCGGGGAACACCCAAACGAGCCGAGGAGGCACTTGCGGGAGGCCACGACGCCGTCACATCCTGGTCAAAGACCGGGAAGACGCCAGTGGCCAATCGGAACAAGGTCACCCCGAGGCTCCACACGTCGCACGCCGCAGGCACGTCGCAGTCGCAGAGGTGCGAAAACGTCTCCGGTGCCATGTAGTGCGGTGTCCCCACGCAACGCTTCAACTCCTGCTCGACCTCCTCCACGCCGCACGCGAGCCCAAAGTCAAGTATGCGCACGAACGGTGGCCGCGCTTCACCGCAGTCACCATCACCGCCAGCACCAGCACCACCAACAGTGTCGAAAACGTTCACCACGAAGTTGTCCGGCTTCACGTCACGGTGCACAACGCCGCGCCGATGCAGATGCGCCACAGCACGCGCGCACTGCGCGCACATCGACAGCAGCGCCAGCGGCGGGAACCGAAAGCCGCAGTGCACCGCGTACTGCTCCAGGCTGAAGTCACCGGCGTCCATCGGCAGCGCGATCACGCCCTCCCGGCAGTCGAACCATGGCTTGTACATCGGCACAACGTGCGGCGACACCCCAGCGCGACGGCACAGGGCCACCTCACGCCCAGTGCACCGCACCTTCTCTAGCACGGCTGAGAGGCGCGTTTCTTTGCGCAGCGATATGCGCTTCACCGCGGTCTTGCGCCACACAGCGTCGCCCTCGTGACGGTACGCAAGCGTCACTGTACCGAACGAGCCAGCGCCGAGCCGCTGCGGTGTCCAGATGTACCCCGGGTCGTCGCCGACCCGCATCACAATGCAGGCACACCGCAGCACCCGCTCGAAAACTGTGTTGGGGCAGCATGTGTCAGCTGAAGGCACAATCATGTCTGCATTATCAGCGATCGGACTACACATCACTCACATTTTGAAAAGTGCGTTATAAAGGCGACCAAGTAACTATACACATGATGGAAAAGCATGCAAGACTGTGCAGGAGGAGGGGAGGGGAGAAGGGGAACAGGTGCGACGGACTCTCAACCTCCTGACATGCACACACAGACAGACGCACAGGTAGAGTAAGACGCGCGTGTTCAGTGATGCGGTGCGTGTGAAAGGGGTGGTGGTCTTCAAGACGTGTGTAAGAAGAGAGCGGCGCAAGAGCAAACGACAAAGAGAAGCATGAGCAGTAAGTTTTGTTGTTGTTTTCGAAGGATGAAGTACGACGCGGCGCAGCCTCGACGTCCAAACGAGAAGGGAAGCGGTGCGCACGGTCCCTCGCGGCGGCTAGAAGCACAGTCGAGAGACTACACAGCGTAATGCTGAGCTCGACGGTGCGGAGAGGAGAGCCAAGAAAGAGAAATCGGTTGGCCCCGCACATCTCTACACGGAGACGGTGTGCTTGCCCGGCTGCATAAACTAGCGCAACGCAGAGAGGATTTGGTGGATGTGGCGCGCTTCAGTGCAGCAGCGACGTCCGAACACACGTACCTATGCACTGGATGAGCTGACGATCCTCCTTTACAGAATGGTAAAGATATGAAAAGGCACCCATCGGTGGGGCATGAAGCACAGAGAGAAAGAAAGAGAGAGAGAGAGAGACGCCCATCGAGAAAAGAAACTGCCACCTGCAAAATCTTCTTTTTCGCCGCCTCCTTACATTCACGGAGGGAGCGCTCCCAGTATATTCTGTGATGCTCAGAAGGAATCGCCCCCCCACACACACACACAACTCTCTCTCGCTCTCTCTCCATACCAAGAGATCATCTCTGGGGAGGGGCATTCCATGACGTATATACTCATATAAAAGCGCTGCGAAAGGAGAGGAGGAGAAAGACAGGGCGGCGACGACGACGACGACACCGCGAGCTTGCGTTCCTTCTTCACACACCTACGCAGACATCCACAGACACGACCCGACACAAGTGAGCATTCATCCCACAGGATGGCATGAAACCAAAGTGTCGACAAGCACTATAGAAGGGGGAGGAGGGGGAGGGGGGGAGGAGGGGAAGGAGGGGGAGGAGCATGCGCGTTGAACGACACGCACGCAAACACACACATTGCACATTACGGCGCAGAAACACAGACAAAGATATAGGGGGCGTCCAACAATACACTAACTCCAGCACATACACGCACACACACACAGACACACACACCGAACAGACTTCTGAGTAGGGAGGAAGCAAGTTTAGTGAAGGGTGCACGCTTACACATTCGCGTGCTTGCTCTGCTTTGCTTCGAGCGGGAGAGCGCGTGAGAAAATACAAGAGCGTCGCATGCGTAGAGGAAAACGATGCGGAAAGACAACCGACACGACGCAGCACTCCGCTTGACGAAAGTGAAAGGATAAGAAAAAGGCGAGGCCGTCGGAGGGGGGAGGGGAGGGAAGAATAGTGGAAGGATAAGACAGAAGTAGCAAGCAAGTAACTAACCAGGCAACAATAATATATATATATATATGTGTGTGTGCATGTGCACGTCTGTATAGATATATATATATATATATGCATAGATGTAT
This sequence comes from Leishmania major strain Friedlin, assembly GCF_000002725.2. NCBI lineage: Eukaryota > Euglenozoa > Kinetoplastea > Trypanosomatida > Trypanosomatidae > Leishmania > Leishmania major. Next base: position 606,810 of record NC_007261.2, on the reverse strand, counting down.
GCGCGCATGTATGAGAAGATGCGAGCCAGCGTGGATGGACAGTATCGGAAACAAAAGCGAAAAGAAGAACGATGTGAAAAGGAGCGAGAAGAAGACACGAAGGATAAAGTACAAAACCAGACGGAGGGGCGGCAGCGGCATGCGGTGATGCCAGAGAAAAAGAGAAACAACACGCCCTCACACGCATGCGCTCGCACCGTTGCTGCCCGCTCGCCCTCTTCCTCACTTATGTGTGCGTTTCAAGACACGGCAGGGTTGCGGCGCAGATCCTGGCGGCCATGACTGGATCTGGTGACTGAATGCCTCCTGAAAGCCCTGCAGCTGTAGCAGCGCAGCATCCGCGGTGGGTCGGCATCGGGGGTCCAGCACAAGCATCGACGCAGCGACTGACAGCACCGCTAGCGATTCGGCCGACAATGGCTCATGGAAGAGATTCCTCGAGGGGAGCCACAGCTTTCCGCTGTGCAGCTCGGTGAACGGCGGTTGCTGCCACGTCTTGTCCACCTCGAAGACTGGGAAGACGCCAGTGGCCAATCGGAACAAGGTCACCCCGAGGCTCCACACGTCGCACGCCGCAGGCACGTCGCAGTCGCAGAGGTGCGAAAACGTCTCCGGTGCCATGTAGTGCGGTGTCCCCACGCAACGCTTCAACTCCTGCTCGACCTCCTCCACGCCGCACGCGAGCCCAAAGTCAAGTATGCGCACGAACGGTGGCCGCGCTTCACCGCAGTCACCATCACCGCCAGCACCAGCACCACCAACAGTGTCGAAAACGTTCACCACGAAGTTGTCCGGCTTCACGTCACGGTGCACAACGCCGCGCCGATGCAGATGCGCCACAGCACGCGCGCACTGCGCGCACATCGACAGCAGCGCCAGCGGCGGGAACCGAAAGCCGCAGTGCACCGCGTACTGCTCCAGGCTGAAGTCACCGGCGTCCATCGGCAGCGCGATCACGCCCTCCCGGCAGTCGAACCATGGCTTGTACATCGGCACAACGTGCGGCGACACCCCAGCGCGACGGCACAGGGCCACCTCACGCCCAGTGCACCGCACCTTCTCTAGCACGGCTGAGAGGCGCGTTTCTTTGCGCAGCGATATGCGCTTCACCGCGGTCTTGCGCCACACAGCGTCGCCCTCGTGACGGTACGCAAGCGTCACTGTACCGAACGAGCCAGCGCCGAGCCGCTGCGGTGTCCAGATGTACCCCGGGTCGTCGCCGACCCGCATCACAATGCAGGCACACCGCAGCGCCTCTGCAAAGACAACGTTGCGGCGGTGTATTTCCGCCTCTGACGCGACTTTAGGCGCGTTCTTGACATTGGCCTCGTCACGCTCCGCCGAGTCGCTTTGCCGGTGCTGCGAGGCGACCGACATGTCTGAGGTTGTGTCGCGTGTGCTCAGGTGGTGAGGAATAGTGACCGCTGTCCACCGTCCTGTCAAGGCGTGGCAGCGTGACGGCGATCCTCTTCTCGTCGATGAGTCTCTGCGTGATGCGCAGTCGCTTCCGCGTGCACTTGTCGCTCTCTAACTGGTTGTCAACCTCCCCACCCCTCTCGTGAGGCACTTACGCCGCAACGAGCCGGGCAGGGAAAGAGAAAGAGGGGGAGAGTGGGGAGTGGGCCGCAACCGCTCTCTCCTGATGTGTTTCGTTGCTGCGCAGACGCGCCAACGCCGTCCGCCGGAGCCAACGCAAAGAAGAGGCGATGCGTTAAACGAGAGCACGCGCAACAGCAAAGACAGAGAGGAAGCGAAAAGCCGCGTCGCGCCGTCTTGCTCACAGGCGGCGGTTGTGCTCCCGCCGTGTGCGTCTCTTTGTCTTCTCGGCCCCGCTTTGTGTGGCGCGTAGGGCGTGAACCAGGAGAAGCTCACGAGATAGAGAAGAAAATTCTGCAGACCGGAAAGCGGCGATGCAGGAGGAGGGGGGGGGGGGCAAAGGGGAGGGGGGAGGGGGGGGCAAAGGGGGGGGGGAGGGGGGCGCGCGAGCCGTGCGCAACTCTTCCACCGCAAAGGCGAGAGGGGGTGGTGAGAAGGAACGAAAAAGGCAAAAAAAAAAAAACGAAAGGAGCGACGGGGCAGGGCGTAGGTGGGTTCCGTGTATCCAAGACTACAAGTAGCAACAGTGAGGTATGATAAAGAGGTACAAGAAGGAGGGAGGGAGAGAGGGAGGGAGGGGGGGGGGGGCAGTCGCTCTGTGGTTGTGCCCTGTCGCTCTTTCTGTGCCTTTTCACTTCCTCCTTTGCGCAGACGTCGTCTCCTGAGCGGACGCACTTGCCTGCGCGTCGACCTCAGCGCCGGGCTCTTCAGCCGCTGCAACGATGAGCGGGGGAGAGAACAACAAAAAGGGAGAGAGGGCGCACGCGTGGGGAGGGAGGACGTCGTCGAGACGCACGTGTTTCCCTGGAGTACACAAAAGAGGGGAAGGGGGTCTAGGTATGAATGAATTGCTTGTCAAGTAGGTATGCGTGGCGTGTACCTGTGTGAGAGGGGAGGGGGAGGCGGAGGCAAAGAGATGCAGAGAAGCGAGGAAATCCGCTCTTTGCTTCTAAGGAAGCACGCGAAGGCACCAAAATCGGTGTGTATGTGTTTGTGCACGTGTAGGGATAGGGGGGTGCGACAAGATAGGTGTTGCCTAAGGGCTCTGAGGATAGGGGGGGGGGGCAGAGCCGGTAGGTGCTGATGTTGTGAGGTTGAAGGCGGCTTCGATCCGGCACGGCGTGCCAGAGCAGCCAAGCGATGAAAACAAAATAAGAAGAGAAGCTCACAAGCCGTCCAAAGGTTGCAGACGCGGAAGCGTGGTGGAAGGAACGTGCACGGTGGTATGACGGTGATGGTGGTAGTGGGTGGAGCAGGTGTGAGGTCAAGGGGAGGGGGAGAGCGCTGAGGGGTGACTTGTCGCGGTGCTTTTTTCGAGTGCGAATGAAAACCTTGGCATAAACGACCACGACAGAGACGGGGGAAGGGGGGGAGTGTGCCGAGCGGAGGAAGAAAGGGCGGCGTTGGATGGAGGGTGCGCGAGAAGAGAGTCGGACACACACCAATGTGCACGTCTTTTGGGGGCGGTATTCGTGGGTTCCGCTCCCGTCGGAGTGATTCCGACGTCGCAGAGACGATAGGGAGAAGAAAAAAAAAGGTATTGGAAATAGGCGGGTGGCGCAGGGAGAGGAGTGCCGGAGGGATGGATGGGGAGGATGGCAGCGAGGGGAGGAGCAGAGAGAGGGAGAACGACGAGGGTCGCGGGAGGAACGAGTACGGAGCTGGGCCCTGGCAACGGCGCACACGCACGCAGATAATGAGTGCAGCTGTGCTTGCGCGGGGAGCCTGGCTCCCTCCCTCCTCTTCTCCCTGCCCTAGCCTTGCCTCCCCCTCTGTTGGCGAGTGCAGCGAGGCGGACACACGCTCAACGCAGCGTCCTCGCTTAAAGTTTGTTCCGCTCTTTGTGTGTGTGTGCGTGTGTGTGTACGTTGACCTCCTTGTCGCCATGTCAACTCTGCAGGATTGCTCTCTCATCACCGAGGACTGGGGGAGAGGAGTACACGGGGGGAGCGGTCCGGCGCCAGTGCACACACACACACTAAGAACGAAACCATGCCGGAGAACGAGAGTCGGTGATGGGCCGTCGCCTACTCGTGTATGTGCGTATGCGTGGGGGCATTGCTGTTGGGCAGGAAACGGGCGAGGAAGTTGCCAAGGAAGCTCACACAGGTAGACGAGAGAGCACACGCACAATGGACAGAGGGGGACACCAACGATGAAAAGCGGAGACACAACACGCCTACGATAGCAAAGGAAACAGGTCGGGACTGCATCATGCCGACCCCTCCTCCTGCCGGGTGCGTACGTCTTAGCCGTCTCACCAGCCTTCCGCACCTCCCTTCTTCTTCCTCGACCCTCAACCTCCGACCGACCCCATGCCATCCCTTCACATGTACATGGATTTGAGCCAGTCGCGGTACCGGTACCCACCCTCGCCGCGCCGCCACGCCTGGAAGCACGTGTCCGGGTTTGCCATGACGGCCGTTACCCCGCCACGGGTGACCTCGATTCCGCTTGTGCCGTTCACCACAATTAGGCGGGGCAGCGCAACGAAAGGGCGCAGAATCAGCCCAGCATCGCGCGACACCCACGACGCCCCGTCGCGGTGCGTGCAGTGAAAGAAGCCGAAGGAGCGCGTAATGTCCATCATCTCCTTCGCGGCGAGCGACACGGCAACGACGACGAAGTCAGGGCTGTGCCGCTTGTGAAAGCGCTGCAGATATCGCATGAAGGTGAGGGAGCGCTCCGACTCTGTGAAGAAGAGTAGCCCAACCAGGCGACCCTTGAGCACGTCGCGCTGGCACAGCGCTCCGCTTGGGCTGTGTAGCCTGTCGATGTTCTTCAGGTAGTCATTCATCACGTCGTCATGCTGAAACGGTACGACGCGCTGGTCCATCAGCTTGAGCTCCTCGCGCTGCTCCGCGAGCTTTGTAGCGCCGTCACCACCGAGCCCGCGGCTGTCCGGGTCGCGCGGCTTCAGCGTGGCGTCCAGCATGAGCTGTATCAACCGCGTGAGAGTGAGCTGCTGTCGATCTACCATGGAGAAGTCGCTTGTGCCGAAGGCGTGCTGCAACGTGGCGCGCTCGAGCGTGTCGGGGATGGCGCCACCTGCCGGACCGCCGAGCCAGTTCGTATTTGTGGTGCCGCCCTTGGGGTCACCACTGGTACTGTTCCCCCCACCCGACTCTTCGATAGGCCGCGAGGCCGTCTCTACGCGCTTTGCATTCTGGGGCAGGCTACTCTCGCCATTGCCACGCAAGCCCGACAGCGACGGCTGCATGTATGGCGGCGGGCGATTGCGCGACGGGTCGGCCTTCCAGCTGTACAGAGAAGGGTCCGGTGCACCGTCGCCCCAGCCCCCGCTCAGCGCGCCCGGGCCGTAGGGAGCATGCTGCGTAGCGTTGTCGGCGCCGTCGTAGAAGACCGAGGAGGCTCCCATGGGGGGCGTTCCCAACGGCGTCGCCCTGATGCCGCTGCCGCTTCGCCGAAAAGCCGGCGACCCACTGGGGGCAGCACCTTGGCTGCCACTGCGGGCGGTGGCACTGCTGCCAACCATTCCAGGCCCGTTGCCGACATTGCGCATGCGATGTTGGGAATAGAGCAGAGCCGGCTCTGACCAGCTACCCGGTCCTTTGCGCGAAGTACGTAACCAGAGAAAGGTGACACGCATGACTTCCCCTTTTCTCCCTTATTTTTTTCCGTCGCAACCGACCCAAGGTAGCACCCGTTGGTCTTTCAGCGCTTTGGCTCGCGACGCGTGGATGTGGATGCTGCTGTCAGTTACCCTTGCCCGCCGCACATGCCTGTATGGGTTAGGGGTGCGTGGAGGTGGGCAACGAGACGGCAAGGCAGAGAGCACCAAAGGAAACAGCTAGCAAAGACAGAGATGGAGAGAGGGTGTGGGTGAGACAGGAGTGCGTGCAGAGACGTGAGCGTAGGGCGGACGGAGCGCGGGTAGCCCCATGCTACAGTGGGTGTGTGTGAGCAGGGATGGGATCAGCGTAGAAGCGAGTGGCAGGTGGGTGAGAGGGAGGAGGATGTTTATCGTGGCAAATACATGCACACGCACACGCACACGCATGTGCACGCTCACTGGAGGAGAAGAACGTTGGCGAACGGGATGTAGATCACAGCCGGAGGAAAGTATACTGAGCCGTAACCACGTACGCCTCCGCCCGGCACAAATGCCGTGAGCTCCGCGACGACGCCACCCCTTTCCCCCTCTCCCTCAGCCTCGTCCACCTTCTCCCTCCTCCAGGACGCACTTGTGCGCGTGTGGTCATCTCTCCTCCGCGCATCTCTGCTGAGACACAGAGCAGCACGTCCACCACCCACACCCACAAACAAGCGGTGATGCAGACATGCAACGCAGAGCCACACCACCGTGGTTCAGTTTGCGTCGTGTATCGTTGTTGTTTTGTACGTGCGTATTTGCGTCATTCGTTTCTTTTCGCTTCCGCCTCCCCTCCCCTCCCCTCCCCCCTCCCCCTTGCTTGACAATCTCAGGCTACTAGGCAGAGGATTCACTGATTCGATCGCCCTTTCGCTGTCCTGCACTCTTGCCCCTCTCCCGTGCTCATTTTTCCACGCTCTCGCACGCATGCGTACATGCGTATACAAAGAGGGAGCGAAATAAGTAAACCCAGAAAGGACGGGAAAAGAGTAAGGGGCAGGATGATGCAGCAGCCTGAGTGCGTGTTTCACGTGCGAGAACTATCGTGCGATGAAGTGTTTAACACATATATATATATATATATACATATACATATATACATATATATATATATACATATACATACATATATATATATGCATATACATATATACATATACACATATACACATATATGGGAGGAGGAGGGGGGGGAGTGAGTGTGGGTGTGGGGGGTATGTTGGTCACTGTTGCGCTTTTCGCACCTCCCCCTCCCCACACGTTGTGTCTCCCGGCTTGACAGCTTCGCTTTGTGCCGTCGACTTCACTTTGCGGGAAAATGAACGCTTGTCTGATAGTTCCTCCTTTTCCTGTTCCCCGCTGTGTGCCGGCACTGTTCGCGCTGCTTCATCGACGCTTGACTGGTTTCCCACCCGCGCGTGGTGTGGCGCTACGTGTGTCTCTCGCACGCGCAATCAAGGCGTAGCTGGCCTTCAGGGGATGAAGGCAGTAACACGCGCAGGGGAGGGGGAGGGGAAACTTGCGGTGGCCTTTCGCGTAGGGCGGCACCTCTGGACCACCACCAGCACCCCTTCTTCCCTTCTGTGTGCCACTGTACCTCGGTTCTCTCGGCCTCGTCACGCTCGAAAGCTTGCCCGCTCGCCCCCTCTCCATATATACATATATATTTCTCTCTCTCTGCGTATATGTCAGAAAGAGAATGTTGGCAGTGAGAGAGGGAGAGAGCAGAGACATGAGAGGGACGTGCAGATGACAACGATGGAAGGGACCAGAGAGAGGGAGGGGGGAAGCCTGAGGGTTCCCGGGCAACAAAGACGTGAGCCGACAGCGCAAGAATGGTGCGCACACGCCACACACACACACACACACGCACACGCCACACACACGCACACACACACACACACAAGCACACATGCGCAGACAAAGATGTGGAATAAGAGAAAGGAGAAAAAGCGAGGCCGCGGTGCCAGTGGAGGGAGGCAAGGTAAGGACGGGGCATGAACGCGGAAAGAAAAAGAGGGAGAGAAGAAGATAGAGAGAGAGAGAGAGAGGGGGTCCCATAAGCGCAAGGAGAATGCGAAAAATAATAACGAGGGAAAAGGAGGGAGGGAGGGAAACTACATCGAAAAGAGGCAACCACAAAAAGGCCGTGTCAGAGGCGGGCGAACACCCTCCCCTTCCCTCCCCTCCACCGGGTCACCTTACACACACAAAGACACGCGCACGGAGAGAGAACATCAATGACGAACACAAAAAAAAAAGAGGAACAAGAAACAAAAAAAAGAGGACGAGTCCCATAGTCAAATACGCAGTAGTATTTCACGCATGTTACACACGAGAAGGCGGAGGGAGGAAAAGGGAAGAAGACATGGAGGAGAGACATCTTGTACATCACTCTACTAGTAGTGGAGGTAGGTGGAAACGGTAGAGGGCCGTCGAAAAAAAAAATGCCTATATATAAATAAATATATGTAATATATATATATTTATATGCAGACGTATACATATATATATATATACATGTAGGTTTATATCTACATGCATATAGATATAGATATATATATATATGCACCTGCACATACGTACATAGATATACATATATACATGTAAAACTAACCGAAAAAGACCTCTGATGAGCGAAAAGAGGCACAACGGAAGTAAAACCACACACACACACACACATGCACACAGGCATGAAGGTACCCGCGCGGAGACAGAGAGACAGACATGCGTGGAGAAACTTCGAAGAGGGAGAAAGGAAGAAGATGCGCATATAGAGAGAGGGAATCAGACGTACATGGATCAGTAAGAAAGCCAGTACACACACGCAATTCACGCACACACAGAGGACGCAGACACGCGGAGGGAGGGGGAAAGGACACACACACACAAGAAAAAAAACGACGCAAGAGCAAAAAGAGCAGCAAAGGCACAGCGGTCCGTGTGTGTGTGTATAATCCTGCTGACGCGCGTGCGACACACAGTTTGCCACATGATGGCTATTCCCGGCAGGCGCCTGCACACACGTCGGTGTGTTCGGGTACGCCGCTGCTCCTCGCTCTCTTCCGTCTGTCCTGCGGCACCTTTCCCTCCCTTCAACTCCTCCCGTCGCTGCAGCCGCACAGTCGCCGCTGCTTCGCACATGCTATTTTTTTTGTCTGTTACCTGCTGCGTGCCTCTTTCGTAGCTACCGTGCTGATCGCCGTCTCGGCCCTCTTGTTCCCTCTCTCCTTCGTCTTTGCGCGTGCCGGCCTCACTTGCTTGCAAGTGCGTGTGTGCGAGGACGTGCGCTGCAGTCGGAAGGTCTGAAGGTAAAAGGGAAAGGAAAGAGGAGGGGTGGAGATGGGGGTCGTTCCGGTGTACATCTATGCACCGGCCTCTGCGACCTTCCCCATCACTAGCGCTATCATCGCACTTACTCGCCTCTTTGCTTAGCGCTAGAGAGAGAGAGAGGGTGAAGATGAAGCAAAACGCATCCGCACAAACACACATACGCAAGTCTGTGCGTCTCCACCCCCGCCCTGCCGGAGCGGGAAGGCGCGCGCGCGCACACACACACACACACGCAAACAAAGGGCAGCTGTGATCAAATGGTAAAGGCGCAGGAATGGTCAGAGACGGCTGTGAGAGACATGTATGCAAGTGTGTGCGTGGCGGTGAGTGCATGAGTGAATGCCTGTGTGTCTGCCTAGAGACGGATGTAGGGGGTAGGGAAGGGGGGGAGGGGGGGGAGAAAAAGGTCTAAAAAGAAATACACAACAAAGCAAACGAACCAACGACAAGAAAGCGGAGCCCTTGAGCACTCCCTCCTCCTCCTCCTCCTCCTCCTCCCCCCCTCGGCATACCCGCGAAAAAAAAAGAAGTGAAGAGGAAGACCAAACAAACAAATGAGGGGAGAGACGAAACATCCAACAGAAAACGAAAATACCGTCAAAACAAAAAAACAAAAACAAAAAAAAAGAAAGGAGAGAACGCCGTCTGCCTCGGTTGTTCTTTCGTTTGGAGAGGGCCGGCGAGGGCGGACGCACCCGCATAAGAACAAAAAATATATATAGAGAGAGAGACGGCAAGAATAAGAAGACACGACAGACACCACCAACACCACCACCACCACGAGCGGAGGACGACGTGGTGCGGTGGCCGGGAAACAAGGAGAGAGACATCCCACCCGTTTGAAGTGGGGAGTGGGAGGAGGAGAGAGGGAGACAAACACCACCTCAACCAGACATCATCACCCCAAGCATAGACAAAGACACCTACACCGCTCATACCATCTCCAGCCCCTGCACACATAAAGGAATCCGTGTGTGTCTGTGCGTGCGTGCGTGGGTGTGGAAAGACAGGAAGGTGGAAAAGGAGGGGTGAAGAAAGAAGGGCTGAGGGTACGTGGGCAGTTGGACAGTGATCTCGAGAGAAAGAGAGATAGGGGAGCGAGAGGCTTCAAAGAGAGAGAGACCAAGAAAACCAGCGCCAAAACCTCGGCCCGTCCCTCACGCCAGCTTCTCGCTCCCGTCCTCACCCACACTCCACACACACCTTCCTCTCGGCACCCGCTTCCAAGTGTGCCTCTGCTCGACCACTGGCGTTTGCACCCCACTTCCATGGACCCGCTCCCCTCTGCATCCCCCCCCCCCTTCCCTCTCCCGCATATAAAGAAACACTCTCGTCTGCTTTCTGCGCTTTTGTGTGTGTGTGTGTGTGTGTGTGTTTGTTTGTTTGTTTGTTTGTTTCTCTGTCGGCCTTCATTTCGTTTTCCGCTCTACTTGTCCTTCTCCGCCTGATGCTGGCGGTACTCCTCCGACAGCGGCAAGGCGTCCATCTTTGACTTGAAGCCGTTCACGCGGCCTTCGATGAACATCTCCGTCTCGCACGGGTACACCACCACGGAGGCTACCCACTCACCGTTCTCCTGCTGCTCCAGCTTCGTCTTGCCAAGAGCCTTGATGTCACAGTCCTCGTTGAAGGTGACCAGCACGTGCATTTCGTACTGCGTCGTGTCGTTGTAGTACGCCCACTGCTTCTTCTTCTTGTTCACGATGCGGAAAAGCAGCCCATTGTCCTTCTCAAAGCCCTTCGTCACCTCCTCACCCACGAAGGTGGGCCTGCCGTTCACGTACGTGACGCTGCTGTTCTCAGAAGAAGCACCGCAGCCCATTTTCAAGAAACACACACGTGTGCGCTGAGGGAAGGGAAGGGGGAGAGAAGGGGATGGGGGAGAGTCGTGAATAAAGGGTATATGTAAGCCTAAGGGAAAGTTCGCGAGAAGTTAGCGCAAGAAGAAAACAAGCAGACAATGATGGGTGTATGGAAATGGGAGACACACACGCACACGGACAAGCACACAAAGACAGCGAAGGCGAAAAAGAGGGCGAATGATGGCAAAGGGAGAGAAAAGATGGCAGGCTGTGTGAGGATGGTGCCGCAGCGAAGGGCAGAGAATCGGGGGATAGGAGGGAGGCAGGAGAAGTGATGGTTCGCATACCCAGCGCAGCAAGTGTTGTATGGTATCAGTAAGGCACATGCATGGGCATGTGTATCAAGTGATGGTTAAAGGGCACAGTGACGCGGGTACGTTGTGGGAGGACGATGCAGGCAGAAAAGGGGAGGAAAGAGAAAGAGATGGACGAGACATGCAGGGTGTAGAAAAGGAGTTGAAGAGAGGGACCGAGAGCTCCTGCGCGACTGGATTGCCTCCACAGCGACCCGCTCTGCAGTTTGCAGAGCGGGGGGGAAACGACTACGAAGACATGGAGAGGCTTGCCACCGCAGGTCAGCGGATGTTTGGTGGGGGTGCTGCTGAGAGGTGAGACAGTGGTTCTCATACCACGACCCGCTGGCCGCATTGCTCAGCCCCACGCACGCATACACCCGCGTGCTCATGAATGCTCTTGCCGCACTCTTTTCTGCTTGAAGTCGCCGGCGGCGCATCTAAAACCTGCCATGGGGGTGATGGGAGGAGGTGGAGGAAATCAGAAGTGTGGATGGATGGAGGACCCAGTGACGTTGGTAAGCAACGTCGTCGTAAGAGTAATTGTGAAACAGCAGGAGGAAGCTGCGGCACACCGGTGCGTCTACCTCCCTTCTTCTCCGTGCATGCCATACATCCCCCGCGTAGCGGCAGCGAGTAGTAACACATGCACATCTCCAACGTGAAGCCGCGAATAGGAAGGGAGGAGGAGAGACGGACAGACAGAGATAGGTACGTATGGGTGTCAACCTTTCAAGCACACGCGCAAGGGCGGGGCAAGACCTAAAAAAGGGGGCGGCAAAGAAGACATGGGGAATCCGGAGAGGTGAAAGCGAGCAAGTCGGTGCTCACTAGACACAAACAACAGCGAAGCAAAAACAAAGGGGCCACGCGTGCGTATAAACGCGCTCCCTTCGCCACTCTTCCCCCTCCCTCTCCCTCCTCCCCCCACCCTACATGCGCACACGCCTCACAGCCGTAACGCTATATGCGGACATGCACCTTTGCTTCACGAGAACGCTACGCGCATAGACACACACACACACACACACACCTACACATCTACTCACATGTTAGCACAGCTGGAGACTCGAAGTGTGTGTGTGTGTGTGTGTGTTGGGGTGTGTCGGCGCGCCGGTGCGTATGCGTAAACGTGCGCGCTCTGACCCAGCGCACACGCGCAGACCGACAGGCACGATAGGGAGGAGGCAAGAGGAAGGGAGGGAGGGGAGGCAGAAGGCAAGCGGCTCGCACAAGCGGGTGGGCATACCACCTAAACGCAAAACCGAAAAGGCAGACATCAAGCTTTTCTTTGACAGAAAAAGCGAGTATATCAACTATTCATATGGACACACGTGGTCTAACGGGAATATCGGGGGTAGAGATGCGGTGGTGTCGTGGGAGGCTACAAGATAAGGTGCCGCGGCACCCCGATAGGCTTACCATCATCTGGCTCACTAGAGAACAGGAACAGCAGCATAAGCGTTCGTTTCGCACCGCCACAAGCGACGCCCCTGTACAACCCTCTGGAGTTTGTGTCTTGCGGACGTCTTTGTCTCTCTGTGGTTGCGCGCGGCACTGCCGAACGTCATGCGTGCGGTTACTTGAGCGCGCGTCTTCGAATGGAGAAAAATGCGCGCACCCCCGACCGCCAAACAGACACAGACACACACGGTCAGTTCGCTACCGCTCCCCCTGCGGCCAGACGATTGCCGTTGCCGTCGCTCATGACGGGATAGGCGTCCATATTCGATTTGAAGCCTTCGATTTTTCCCTCTACAAACATCTCCGTCTTACCGGGCATGACGACGACGGTGGCAACCCACTCGCCCCTCTCCCCTTTCACTACTTTTGTGTGCCCGAGAGCGGTGAGCTCGCAACCGGCGGCAAAGGTAACATTGATGCGCATGTTGTACTGCGTCGTGTCATTGTAGAAAGCCCACGTCTGGTGCCCTTTCTTCCTCTTGACGATGCGGAAGAGAAGACCGTTGTCCCTCTCGAAGCCCTTCACCACCTCATCCCCCTTGAAGGTGGGCCTGCCATTCTTGTATATGATCTTTCGATTGGTGGAGTTGGAGCCGCCCATCCTTCCCGTGTGTGTGTGTGTGTGTGTGTGTGTGTGTAGACTTGACGCTGGTCGTGAGAGCTTCGGTGAAGCCTGAAAATGTGCAACGCGCCTCGCCCTCACCCGTTTCGGTTGCTGTCGCGGTTGTCGAAGATGCTCCAATACCCGTCCACAAGAGCAAGGAACGCAGCGACGAGGATGGCAATACCGATGTCGGCGTTGAATCCTCCTCTGCTGTTGTGCACCGCAGAACGAAGGGAGAGCGGGGGTGAGTGAGCGAGGGAGGGATGGCAACACGGCCGGTGATGGGCGGATCGGATGGCAGAGAGCAATAGAGAGTAGGGAGGGAGTCTCTCTGTGCCCGCCCTTGTCCCTGTGAAGTTCCTTTTTTGCTGCGGCTGCTGCCGCTGCTGCTCTCCTCCGTCCGGACTGCCAAAACGCACGCACACGCGTGTGTGTGCTCGACAGCGGAGCGGGTGGGGAGAAAGAGAACCCTTCACGGGCATGATTTTCGTTTTTGTGCCGTTCCTTCGTTGCTCCCCCGCAGTCAACAGCTCAGGGTCTCCCTTGCATGCGAAATGCAGCAGAGAGACGAAGGGGGAGGGAAGGGGGAGGGGGAAGAGCGACAATGGCGCTCGAGCCATCGAGCGGCAATGTTCGCAGTCAGCCGTGCGTGCATGTGTGTTCGTGTGCGCTCCCATCTCCTTGCACGCTCCTCGCCGTCGAGCCTACTTGTCCCCCCACAGCAGCGCTCTTCTGGCTGCCGCTAGTGTTGAGTGCCTCGGGAGAGACGAGGACGGTCACCGCCGAGGTGCGGCTGCTGCACACGCTGGCCGTCGTGTTGAGGAAGAACTGAACGGAGCGGTAGCACCACTGGGACATCGACGCGGGCAACCTCGAGCTCCCGTTGGCCTCGTAACCCGCTACACTGCTCTCAAGCGAGATACGCAGCTGCATCTCACCTTTACGGAAGCTTGGCAGTAGTGCGGAGATCGACGGCAGCGGCGGCGTTGCGCCTGACACGTGCGCCGGAGTCACGCGCCACCGCCAGTTATCCACGTCAAATAAGTCGGCGCTGGAGGAGGCGATGACGGCCTCTGCGCCGTAAAAGCCCACCAGGAAGCCGCACTTGAGCCGAGCCCTCTTTCCAGCTGAGGTGGTGTAGGCCGTGGGGGCGATACCGGCGCCGCCCGACGTCGCATCGCCACACCGCTTTACAACCGCAAACTGTGAGGTGCTGGACGTGCGAACCCCCCCCCCCCCGACTTCACAGGTTTGTGTGCTGAACGCTGTGTCTGAAGGCGCGTGCCAGAGTAAACCCTCCGCCCTCTGGGCGGGAGACGATGGCACGTGAGCACGTCGCACACCCGCTGAGAATGAGGAAAATAGAAGCCAAACAAAGAGCGGCGAAGAATGCACGGCAAGACGGGGCGTGAGTTGTGGTAGATGACGACGGACACAACGAGGTGAGAAGTCGGACAGCTTCACGGGGAAGCACGAGAGGAGTTCCGTGGAGAGGGAGGTCGAGCAACCGGAGGGGGCAGAAGGAGTGGGGAAGGTGCGGGCGGACAGGAGAACGCAGTGAGAGAGGGCCGCACAACAGAAAACAAAAAACACACAAGAATACAGAGCGGGCGCAGACAGGCAGCACAGGGAAAACGAAAGCACTACGCACGCGTGTGCGCGGCGCTGTTCGTGGCGTTCGTGAATCGATCACGGCAGCAGCATCGTGACAGCAGCTAAAGCAGGCAAAACGTAGGATGGATGAGGTGGCACTTAGCAGAAATGGAGGAGGGGGAGGGGGCACACAATACTGGTGTACTGGTGTAGCTCCGTTACGTGTGGCAAAAAAAGTGAGGGGGCGGGCAGGGGCAAGCACCTCCCTTCACCCAGTGTACAGCTGGAGCTGCATGTATGTGTGTATGCTCTTTTCTTTTTGGGGGGAGAGGAGATGACGTCCTTGATGGAGAGCACGACACAAGACACGAAGACAGGGGTGAAGACAAAGACAGGGGTAGCGGTGGCGGGCAGCATTGCCTGAACAAGGCGAAGAGCTGCGTGAACGTTGAGAGGCGGATGGGAGAAACGTCACTCTGGCAGGCATAACCGCGCACACAAGACAGTGAGCGAGGACAGTGGAAGAGGAGGCAGTGGCGGTGACTTCCACCCAAAAGCTGACAGATGCTGCAGAGCCTCCCCGCCGTCTCAGATCCCCATCGGTGTGGGTGGGCTGCTCACCTCCTCACATAGCACTGCTTTGGTGTGGGCCGAGCGTTTCTCTTGTCCGTTGCTTAACTAGTGGGGCGGTAAGCGGCGTTACGGGTGTTGTGTCCGTGTGTGTGCCGGTGTGTCGGGATGATGGAAGGGGGTGGGGGTGGGGGTGGAAGGAGAGAGGGAGAGGGAGGCGGGGTGCGCTTAGTGCACACGCCTCTCCAAACACCGGCAGCCGTTAAAGATGCGCTCGCACGGTCTGCGCGTGTGCGTGTGTGTGTGTGTGTGTGTGTGTGTGTGTGCGTGTGTGTGTGTGTGTGCTGTTTTCGAGGGGGAGGCACATGCAGATGAAAGTGTGCACACACACACAGACGCTCATGACGCGTAGCTCAGGCGCTACGGAAATACACACACACACACACACACACACGCAGACCGTGTAAGCGTCACTTACAAAACAAAAAAAGAAGCGCGAGCGAGGAAAAGGGGGAGGCTATACAACAAAAGGAAGAGAACGCGAGAGCGGAGGACACGCGGCACAGCGTGTACACACGAACAGAAGAGGGGGGTGCAAGCCATGCCCCTCCCCTCCTCACTCCACCTTCGCTTTCTTCGCTGTCGCCTCTTCACCGTTGCTCACGCCAGTCGTGGCAGCACCAGCGTCGCGCAGGGCGGAGACGGGGTTATAGTGAACAAACAGCTCCACCATCCTCAGCAGCATCTTGCGGTCAGCCATCTCCTCTTCCCACTCCTCAATGGCATCCGCCACAGCGTCGTCGTCCTCCTCATCCATCTCCTCATCCTCCTCCGGGTGGGGTGGCATCTCGCTGAACACCTCCAGCACACTGGGGCCCTGTGTCAAGGACGATGCGGAGGCGTCCAAGCCGCCGCTGCTCGGATGCGGGCGCTTTTTGCCTGGGGCACCGTCCTCCTCCTCCTCCTCGTCCTCGTCCAGCTGAGGACCGTGCCCGTCCTTCCACGTCACACCCGAAAAACCCCAACTCTCCTCCGCCGGCGGCATCTCGTCCTCCTCGCCAGCCTCGTGATTCATTATCTCACTCGCCTGGGCCCAGAGCTCCGTCTCCTCGAAAAACGGATTCGGCTTGAAGCGCAGTGTAATGCGGTGGCCCTTCTCCGTGTACAGCACCTCGATGTCCTCCAGGTACGTCTTGAGCAGTTCCTCATCGTACGGGCCGAGGAAGTGGGGCGTCGTCGTCGACTCGCGGTCCTTCATCTGCAGCAAGGCGATGAGGGCGAGCGCCCAGAAGTTTGCCGGCATCTCCTTCTTTGCTATCAGCTCCGCAATGACTGCGCGGCGCGCCGCGAAGATGGCGTTCTTCTCCTTGCTGTACTTCACATCACACGCCTCCACCTTGGCGTGCATCTCCTGCTGGAGGCTATCCAGCTTTGACTGGATCTCCTTCGCCTTTTCCATGCTTATAGACCTGTTGTTGTCGGTGGGCGTGTGTGTATGTGCGGTGCACAGAAAAGAGAGCTCACAGATGTCGCGAGGCTGTTTTGCAAGGTGGTGTGAAGGAGCGTGCAGGGCGATGATGATGGCGCGGACCAGTTGTGGGAGAACGGGGACGAATGCGTGGGCGCGCGCGTGTGTGTACGTCTTCTTGCCGGAGTCGCTGTACCCGAAGTTTGGTAAAGCGACGCGTGTGCATGTGTGTGTGTGTGTGTGTGTGTGTGTGTGCGGGGAGCGCAGTGGTGTTGAGGCGGAGGAGGTGGTGGCACACGAGCAGTGAAGATTCGCCCGAGTCGAATCCGCGAGCAAAAGACAGAGAGGAAGAAACAGGAACACGCAGGAGAGACAGTGAAGATGCGCATTGGTGTGGCCAAGTGTCGAAGAGCCACGAACCACAACACGTGTACCCTTTTGGAACCTGTACGTTGGCACCGATGCCTGTGGGCGATGCAGCGAGAAATCCACAGTGAGCACCTCCCCCTCTCCATGTTTCCTCCTTTCCTCTCTCGCACCAGATGAATTTCACTTGGGCGACCGGAAAGAGATGGCAACACGCTCGGCAAGGCGCCTTCTCACCTCTCCGCTCTTCGCGCGCTCTGGGCTGGGAGGAAGAAACAGGAGCAGAGATGCACACGGGCACGCTCGTCTCCACCACTACCACCACCAACGCCACGGTCAGCACAAGACGGAGTGGGTTCTCTTCTTCTGTCTAGCGAGTACGTGCATGCGTGTATCTCTGCCTATTCACGGTTCATATGATCGAAGATGAAGTCCATTGGTGGTGCAGTGTGGCCGTGCTGGAGAAAGTGGGATGGAAGGAAGGAAGAGAGGGTTGCACAGCCCAGGACAGGGCACTGCCAGAGACGCACTCGCCCCTTTTCCTTGACTATTTTCCTACTTTGGGTACCCATGTCAGATGCACAGACACACGCGCACACGCATCAGCGCTCGCTGCAGTTCACCTCTCTCCACACTCGACCACCCTCTCGTGCGCATCGGCCCCGCCTCACTGTTGCATTCTTCCTTCCGCTTCGGTTCCCCCAATGGCCACCTAGCCCGCCCAGGCGCGCGTGAGCACTGGAGAGAGAGCCGCTGAGAGAGGGGATACAAAGACGGAGGGAGGAGAACACGAGGACGAAACAAAAAAAAACGTGGAAAGGGAGAGGCGAAGACGTGAGAGTCGCGAAAAAACGCAGGTGACGTATGTATGTATGTGTGTCTGTGTGTGTGTGTGTGTGTGTTGTGCGTATTACAGAGCATCGGCACCGATCAGCGCGCGCCCTTTTCTCTCTTTTCGCCGACACCTATCCCCTCATCCCGTCATGGAAGGGGTCGGGGGTGCGATGGGATGGGGTGGGGGGAGGGGGGGTGCGGTGGGGTGGGGGGAGGGGGGGGACAGGAAAAAGAAAAAAACAAGGGAGGAACAGGAAACATTGCAAAACAAAAGACGATCCACAACAAAGAAAACACACACACACACACACAAGAACACTTACATAAGTGTGTGCGTGTGTGTGCGTGCGGCCGAGTAAAGAAAGGGCGATCACTTACGAGAGGGCATGGCCAAACGAAAAGAACGAAGGAAAGGCAGGAAAAAAAAGAAGGGGAACACTGGAAGAGAGCCAAGGTGACGGGGTGGGGAAGAAACACTTAGGGGAAGAGGGAGGGAGACAGCAAGAGCTGAACAAACACGCATCAACGCGCACAGCAACACACACACACGTATGCATGCATGTATGTGTGTGTGTGGTGTGTGTTTCTCTTTCTTCCCCCTTTAATCTTTTACGCTGCTGTGTTCGCGCTGTTTGCTTGTTGTCCCATTCTTCTTTCGTTTTTTTGTGCTTGCGTTTCCTCGTCTGTGATCCACGTTACAACCGGTGTGGAGGTGGGGAGGGAGGTGGGAGGACGCAACGAAAAAAAAACGGACGCGGAACATGTGAAACAAACTCACTGAGAAAAAAGGGAGGGAGGAGAGAAGGGAGGGCCACGGTGTAACGAGAGACGCACACACATACACACACACAAATACCGCTGCAGAGACACCGCTACACACACGCACATTCATACACAGGTTTGCACGGGGGCACACTTCCCATGAAAAAAAATACAAAGAATCGGCGATGCAGACTGCAGCACCAACGGGGAGGAAGGGGGGTACGTGATGGGACAGAAAAGAGGCGTGGGCGTGAGCGTGTTTGCGCGCACCCCTCCCTCGACCCCCCCCCCTCGCTCAGTGGACGGGCTCTTTCTTTTGTGTACGTGTGGGTGTGTGTGCGCGCGCGTTCTTTGGTTGTTTTCGAATTGGAAGCAAGATTAAATAAAAGTGGAAAAAGGTGGGGGACACAACAATGAAAGATATCGCCGTCTCGTCATCACACCATCGTAATGGCCGCAGCATCACCTGCGCGTGCGTAGAGTGTGTGAAGAGGGGGAGTGGTGGCGTTAGGAGGAGGGGGGAACGGGCGACAGGGCTACCTCTGCAATATCTATGTGTCTGTGCGGTGCTGCGTGGTGTTGGTGGTGTATGCGAAGGGGAGGGGTGTAAAAGAGGCTTTCCTTCGCGTTCCTCCTTTGGACAGTGAAGGGGTGTGGGTGGGTGGGTGGGGTCACAAGCAAAACCAAAAATGAAGAGTTCATAAGACAGAGGCAAGGAAGAGGGGGAAACAGTGGGAGGGGAAGGAGGCCAAACCAACAAACAACCAAGAGGTGTGAGGCGGCGTGTAGACGCACAGCGCACCCATACACATGCGTTATATGCAGCAGGAGGCAACAGAGGATCACCAGAAAACCAAAAACGGGGAATTAATACAAACAAAAAAAAAAGACTCGAAGGCACATCATCTTCTCTCGTCCTCCTCTTTGCAAGTCCGCTAGATGGAAAGAGAGCGGGGAGAGAAGATGATGGGCGCCTGCTGCGCAAAGGAAAACGGGGTGGGGGCGGAGGGGTTGAGAGGGAGAGAGGAAGGAAGGTTGCGTATGCTCGACGCGCATGCCACGAAAGAAGACAAAAATGAAGAGAAGGAAGAAATATTTCGACGAGTCGAGTCGCAGAAGACGCATACAGATACACGCAAGGGCACACACACACACGCGCACTTATACACAAGAGGACACTCATGGTCTACAAACGAATGAGTATACCGGTGTGTGTGTGTGTGTGTGTGCCCTTGCGTGTATCTGTATGCCTGGGTGCACTTCTCCACATGAGATCTTTTTTTCTGTCCCTTCCGCATACATCTCTTCGGGGGTGTGTCAGTTTTTACCTGCTCCCCCCCACTCGCCGCATCACATCCATCTCGCTCACTCGCTCTGGTCCCCAGGCATTTTGGCCGAACCCTCTTCGATTCCCGTGTTAGCGTTTTCGAACGTTTTTTTCTGTCTCTTGCACTTGCCTACCGCGTGCTACTGCCGAGCTCGTCGCCGTTCTCAGCCTCCTTTGCAGCCTTCTTGGCTGCCCTCTTCTCCTCCTTGCGGCGCTCCTTGTACTCCGTCGTCAGCAGCACGGCGTTCACCACCGAGTTGAAGCCGACCACTTCACCCTGGATGAAGGGCTCCGTAGTGCCCGGGTACACAATCGTCTTGGCCACCCAGCCGCCATCAGGGTCCTCGGCGAGGTACGTGTTGCCTAACGCCTGGAGGTTGCGCGAGTTGGGGCCAAACGTCACCTTCACGTGGAACTCGAACCGCTTACAGTCGTTGTAGAAGGCCCAGGAACCATTCTGGTTGTTCACAAGGCGGAAGAGAAGGCCGTTCTTCTCCTCGAACAGCGGAACCTTCTCATCGTAAGGGAAGTCATCGGTGGGCCCGCTGTAGCGGAACTCACCCACAGCGTGTGACTGCTTGTTCCCCATGACTGTGTGTGTGTGTGTGTGGGGGGGGGGGGGATGTGGCGCTGTTGTTGCTCCTCTCCTTTTCGGCAAACAAAAAAACGGAAGGTCGTAACGGGAGTGAGCAGAACACGAAGAGAGATCGCTGGCGATGCAACAACGAACCAGATCAGCGGCGACGTGGAGAGACGGAGATGCCGTTCGGATGCAGGCGCCTCACCTGGAAACAAACCAAAAGAACCAAGATGCACGAAGAATGGAGAGGGAGAGGGAGTGTGTGTGTGTGTGTGTGTGTGTGTGTGCGACAGACTACTGAGTAAGCAGAACAGCGGGAGATCGAGAGGCCAAGAAAGACAGGGGAGGCACGAACGAGGAGCAGCAGCGATAGCGGGTGGGAATGCACGGATGCAGGAAGGGAGAGGCGAAAGCGGGCAAATCCGACAACGGTTGGTCTTGCTCATTTGATATGTGTTCTTGTTCCTGGGACTGAAGCGTGAGGTGCGGTAGCTAAAGACCGACCCACACACACACGCCATCCTCTTCCCGCACACCGTGCACACGGACGAGTCTGCATGACGAAGCCTCCGACTTCGTGAGCTACAAGAGAGAGAGGAAAGGGGCTAAGGACCGAGGCCTCGACGCACAAGCATACGGCCAAAAAGGGCCCATCGTCGATGATCAGCCTCGACGGGAGGGTTGCACCCGCCAGCGGGGCTTGCCTGCGTATGTGTGTTTCTTCGCACTATGACCTTGGAGAAAGAGGCGGACTGAGGGAACAAGGCGGAGGGCGATGGGGTGAACACTGGGACAGGACGAGAAAAGAGGACAGGTAGAGAAGGGTACGGAGGGGAAGGGAGTTTCAGAGCAGCGGAGACTCTCCAGTGGGTAAAAGGACCGAGACCGAAGAAAAAAGTGGGGAGACGGCTCCCCACTTCTCTCTCCCCTTTCCTATCCACACTCATAGGCAAGCACTCAAACATGTACACAGAGAGGGTGAGAGAGAACGTATACACATATGCCTCATACTGCGCTTGAGATATGCACATCAGAGAGTACCTGTGTGCGTGTGGCGGTGCAGCTGATAGAATCGCAAGGGCTCTCCACCCCCTCGGCGTATGCACATGAAAGGAGCCGAGCGAAGTGACACGAAAACAAAGGACGGTGCGGGGGCGTGGCCACAATAACCGCTGCATGGTATGGCCAACGAAGTGGTGATCGGGGGTGACAGTCCCGTTGGTGCGGTTTGGTGACACTTCGCAAGAGAAACCGAGGGGCAAGTAAAGAGAGAGGCGAAGACGAGGTCACCCGCGCCTCTCCGCATGCGCACATGTCTCGATCCGCAACCTTGGGCGGTCACCCACCAGCTCGGTCGAAGCGGTGTACGCAAGCGACACCGAGGCGCATGTGAAGCAAAAAAAAAAGTGACGGGGGACAGGTAAAGGAGAGAGGAGAGGACGAGAGAGAGAGAGACGCCGAAGCGCAGGCAACCGCCACCGCGCACCGAAAGAGGCGTGCAAAAACATCAAGGCACGCCCACACCCGCCCTCCTTCACGCGGCGATACGTCTTCACAGAAGCCACTCACCACCCGAAGGAAAGAATACACGAGTACATGGAGTCACCCGACACGAACGGAGAAGACAAAGTCCGACATAACCGAGTCGGGTGCGGTACCACGCAAGAAAACACAGGCGAGGGCAAACAGAGAGCAAGGGGAGTAGAGAAGTTGCCAGCTGCACGCATGAGTCGTCCAGCTGCATGTGCCCTGCTGCTGCTGCTGCGTTGGGAAGACGGCACAGAACAGTCAACGATGAAAAAGACCACAGGGGCCAGAGAGAAGAAAGGGTCAAGAAACAACATCAGTTCAACGCCACTCGAAACCCCCCTCGCCCTTCGCCCGTCGCAGGCCCCACATCACGTGGCGCGAAACAGGGGGTGGACACGCGCTAGGGCAATGCGCCGACCCAGCGGTCGGAGAGCACGGCCCCCTGCCTCGAACTCGACCCACGCACCTCTCGCTCCGCAGTTCGCCTCACCGCCGCTCCCGCATCATGCCGGTCGCCGCCTGGCGCATCCTCCCCTCGCGGTGGCTCCGGCCTCCCCACACCGCTGTAGGCAGCGCGAGGGCCGGGGGGTGGGATATGCGCTCGCGTCACGCTGGCGCTCTGCCTATCATATGGATGGCGCAGACGTGTTCACTGACCCAGGTCGCTCCGATGCAACGCCATCCAGGACCTGACCGTGTCACTACCAGAGGTGGTTCTGCATCTGGCAGGGGATAGGCCTGGGGAGGGCTGCTTGGCTTCACCACCCAGTGCGTCGTTAGCGGACCCTGAGATACGACGCACTGGGCGGTGCCCACACATCACGAGGGATGGCGAAGGGGGTCGGAGAAAAAAGAGCTACAACGAGGAACAGAAGAAAGGGGCAACAGAGGTACGTGCGCGTAGGCGCAGCCCGACCGAAACTGGTACAGCGACAGGTAAAGCATACACACATGCGCACGTACGCCAATGCCTGCCAGACGTCGCCGATTACATCCGCGACCAGAGAGAAGACGGACGACAGGGGAGGGGAGCGGGAAGGATAAGCGAGCGTCGCTTTCCGCATCTGTGGGTGGCAGTGAAACGTGCGGCGCGCTACGACTGCACTCCCCTCCGCAGTGCACGTGCACCCGTCACAGCGTGAGCTGCGGGGGAGGTAAGGAAAGGTTGAGGAAGAACAGAGGGCGCAGCTCCGGCTCACTCTGCCGCTACGGCAGGCTCGAATCTGTTCGTCTTGGGGTCGAGCACCATGCACTTCCACATGTACCCCTTGATGGGGCCCTCCACAAAGGCTACGGTGGCACCTGCTGGTACAGACACCTTCGCTTTTACGCAACCGCCATCGGAGAGCTCGAGCATCACGGGACTCTCCGAGTCTTCAGTAGCCCCGTGCGCACGCGCCGGGCGTAGCGCCGCGGCACGGAAGAAGGTCGCCTCCACCGTGGCGTCGCTCTTGCTGTCGTTGAAAAGGGTCCAGCGAATCTCCTCCACCGCTGACGCCTGCTTCTCGTCGTCCTCAGCGGCGTGCTCTTCGCCATCCGGCTTCGGTTGATGGTGCGGCTTGTGGAAAGGCTCGGTGGTCAGCAGGAAGATATTCGCCGTCTTGCCGTACATGAAGGCCAGCTTTGCCTTCGCGGCCTCCTTGTGAGGGCCGAGCACCTCCGGGTCGATGGTGGCGAAGTGCGTCTTCATGTCAACGGAGAGGGCCCTCACCTCTTCATTGGTGGCCGATGTATCGGCCTTTGGCGCGCTAGAACCGCAGCCCATCTCGCCTCCCTTCGGCTGGTTTATTTGAGTCTGGCGGCGAGCAACTACGAAGAAGATAGAGCGTGAGACACGTGCGTATGTGCTCCGTGTAGGGAACTTGCCAAGTTCACCAGGAAGGGGTATGATGTGTGTTTCTGTGCTACATGAAACGCAGCCGGTGCTGCTCCGTTACTCTGCTGCCTTTCGGTTTCGTTTTTTTTTCGCCTTGTATTTGTATGTGTGTGTGTGGGGGGGGGGATGAGTGAGTGGCGTTCTTGCGGTAGTCAACTCAAGAACGGTGAGAAAGAGAGAGGCTCGAAGAGGGGGGCAGGCGAAGAGAGCGAAGTGAAGGGGCCAGGGAGGAAGAGGCGGGCCCTCAACGCGGCAGAGATGCTATCTCTGATGGGCACGCCCTACACACCAACTAAATGTGTAAAGAAGTGGCGGCCATCAGCACATGAGCGACTTACAGACCGAGAGAGAGAGAGAGACGAGTAAGTGGTGCTTGAAGGGCCTCTCCTCGACTGCAAGAGTGTGGCTATGCAACTGCGATGGGCAGTGGTAGTATTAGCCGTGAGCTGCGTTGTTGCCGATGCACGCAACCGTCTAGAAAAGAGAGTATATATAGTAATTAGCACACACACAAAAAAAAAGAGGTGCTGGAAAGGCACCAAGAAAGCATCCAAGGCAAACGCCGTGCTGCCTACCAACTGCCGATGCTCACACGGTGAACGGCTCTTCGTCCATCAACGCCTGAGCCGCTCGTTTATTCGTCAGCGCGTCCACTCTGCTACAAATACGTCAACAAGTAGATGCACACACAACCACAGTCTATCTGCTTGTGCTTCACTACGGTTTTGTCAAGGATCCGGGCTAGCCAGCACCGTTCGGGGTCGCTCAGCCCAATGCAGTGCCACTGCAATACGGCGCCGGTCAGGATCAGGATTACGCTCAACATCACTGAAACGCAGCTAAAGGAAAAAAACAGCAGGGAGAGCGCGTATACTTGTCGAGTCGCCGACAGGATTCGTAGTGAGCTGGTGCAAACGTGACCATCATGACCGCAGGTCTCTTCCGGCACAGCGGCAGCCCAGACCTGTCCGCCGACACCATGAATGGGGGTACTACACTACGATACCACGGTGAGGTGTGGCAGGCATCTTCAGGGAGTGCCGTCCTCGCAAACAACAAGGCAGCGGTAGAAGAGAGGGACCAGGGAGGGGATGGTAGGGCACAACATAAAATGTACATGAACGGTCGCAAGAAGCATGCACGCGCGAGAGGGAGAGAGAGAAACACAATGAATCCTGCAAAAGAGAGAGAAGAAGCGAACAGCCACATGAATGCAGAAGCAAGCGCGCACGTGCACGCACACGCCGAGCGCGTGCATCCCTCAAATGCAACGCGCATGCCCTCACATTCTCTGTGCGCCTACGCAAACGTGCACCCGAAGAAGAGCAGAGAGAGAGAGAGAGAGAGTCGGGCACCAAAAAGGGAGACCCCATCAAGGACAGCACAGCGCCTTACACACACCACTCCGAATCGCAGCCATGACGTAAGGGGAGGGGGAGGAGGGGGGAGGGGGGAAACAGTACATGCTTAAGAAGCGAAACGCTAACACCACCAAACGAAACGGAAACACATAAATATATAGAACTAGATCTATATGTAGAGGCATATCATCAGATCGAAAGCAGCGGGCAAGGGGGAAGGCGGGAGGGAGGAAGAGGGCCAACACACAACGCACACCGGCGCATTGGCGGGGGAGGGCCCGCATGGAAGGGTACTGGCGCAGCTGTCTTCCCTCGTATCCGCACTTGTGAAATTGATGGGCGTATGTGTTCTTGTGGATGTCTCTCGCTGGCCCTCACTTCGTGTCAGCTAGGCAAAACGGGAGAGAGAAGGGGAGAGTCGGCGAAAAAAAAACGAAAGAATAAAGGTCGAAGAGAGGAAGGGGGAGGAAGAGGTGATGGCTGCTGTGGAAGCCGCCACGTGCGCGCCAGCAACCAGCATGAGTCAACACCGATCCCAAAATCGCACTTCTTTGTTCCTTTTCCAAGAAAAGGTGGTGTGGGCAAGCACACATACACACATACACACACGCGCACAGCTGTAAGCGCGTGTACGCACGCGGTGGCAAGGAAAAGCAAGAAGGGAGAGGGTGGCTACAAGGATAGACAGAAGCACGCACGCCCACGCAGACACACGCATGCACAGAGCGTTACTCCCGCACTAAGCGCCACACGTGTATTCTCGCTTTCATCGCGAGCGAAAGGACCACACAAGCAGATGTGTGCGTCCGACATGCCTGTGGACGCCCTCCCTCCGCTGCTTCTTCCTAGAAGGCGATGTCGAGCGAGTTGGCGCCGGTGCTCTTCCACTCGCTGCCCTCCAAAGAGGCGTCACCGCGGGGTGGAGAGCCGTCCTTGTCCGAGCTAGCTGCTAAGCTCTTGATGTCCAGCGCCGGCACTCCAGCTGCGCTTCTCACACGGCCTGCAAGCGCGGCTTTCGCATCTGCTGCAGACCACGCTGGAAGAGTGGCAGCGCCACCGCCTAAGCTCGGCGACGCGGCGGCCGCCGTGCTTGGCACAATAGCCGGTGCGCCGAGGCTATAGGGATTCCCGGCCGCTTCAACGCAGTGGTTTTCACCATTCCTGCTCGCCTCCCCTTTTCTGCAATGGCTCCGAAGTGACAGACGGCGCTGCGCACCGGTCCCTCCAGCAGCAGCGGCAGCAGCGGCAGCAGCGGCAGCAGCAGCAGCAGCGGCAGCAGCTTTACCCTTCGCGGCTGTCTCAGGCGCGGGCAACGAGGATGGCGGGGGGTGCTGAGGTGGTGTAGCAGACGTCGTCGCTTCCGCGTCATCGACGCTCCTCAGGGCATCAGTCAGAGCCTCCGTTGGGGCCTCAAAGACGGTGGAATGCCCCGGGTTGGGTGGCGCAGCGTTCAGCGTGTCTGACGAAAGAGGTGGGATGGTATGAGTGTGTTTTGGTGCTCTGCTAGTAGCGGCTTTAGGCAGCGTCGCCATGGCACTGCCTGTGAGGCGAGCGACAGCGGGACCGGATCTGGGCGCATGCGCAGGCGCGGCGCCGACTGCCGGGGCTACTGCTTTCGCCAAGAATATCAACGTGTGCCGGTACCCCTTCTTACTCGCCGCTTCACTCTTCTTCTTGAGACTGCACACCATCTTCGGTGTGAGCATGCGGCCCAGTACCGCCATGCTGCGTGATGTGTCGAAGGGCACGAGGAGCGTGTCTAACCTGTAGCCAAGCACGTCACCTTCCGCCAAGTACACTGTCTCCCCTGGCGCGAGCACCACAAATACCTCCACAGCCGCCGCACTAGCGACGCTCTTCTTGAACTCCTCAAGCTGATGCTCCTCCACAGGCGTCGTTGGGGCAGGAATCGCAGCTGTGAATACCTCCACAAGAACCGGACGCACCTCCACGTAGCGGCGGCTGCTACTAGTCATGCCCTGCAGGTGCAGCTTCCCCTTCTTGGTGGGGAGAGAGGTGTGCGAGAGCGGAGTCGGGCGGCAAAGCACACGCAAGTCTCCAGGGGCCGGTGTCGATGCTGTTTCGGTCTTGCCAGACGGTTTCATCGGTGCCTTCTCCCCAGCGATGGGCTTCATCGGGCTCGCAGACCTCTCCTTCTGCGCCCGGTAGCACAGCAGCGCCGACACCTGCGCCTCGTGGGTGCCGCTATCGTTAAACAGCAGCCACTGCGTCCGTTCTGACGCACGGAGGAGTGTGATGCGTGAAAGCTTGCGGCGCATGCGCTTCGGGCTAACACCATCGACGCCACTGGCACCTCCGTTCGACAAAGCCGGCGCTACCGAGGCGCTTGCCCCGCCTTGGCCGTCCTCGGACTTTCGGAAATGGCTGTCTTTCACAAGCACGGAGCACACCGAGGGAGTGGCTAGCGACACGTCCTGCTCGTCATCCTTAGTCGTGTCACACACGACTCTAGCTGGGCCAACGCTAGACGACGGCGTTGGTGCAATGGCAAAGGTAGAGATCAGCTTCTCAGGTGCCTTTGGCAAGGCGGGCTGCGCGCCATCGTCGCCACCCTTTTTGATGCGGCTGCGCTGCTTTGGCTGCCCCTCGCTGCACTGAGGAGACGGAGGATCGGGTGGCGGTGCCGCACCTGCTGGGCGACCCACCGCGTTCACCGCGGCTGTTGCGGGCGGTAACAGCGTCGAGACTAGCTGATTTGCCGCCGCTCCGTTTTCGCCAGCTTGCGACGGTCTCTCGGCACCACTCGTGAGGGAGTCGCCACGATTGCTGGCCGCGCCTGGAAACATTGGGGTGCGCACGGGGCTGTTGGTGGCGAAAAAGTTGAACCCCTTCTTCACAAAGCTCGAGCGCGGAGACTTCAGCGGATTCCAGCGTGAGCTGCCCGGGCCGCCAGCGCCGGTGTCATTGAAGCCGACCATGGTGTCCACTGCATGCCCGTCGTTTGTCAGCAGTGGGACGAGTCGGCCTTGCTCATCCACCGCGATGTTGAGGAGGAAGCACGAGCTGAGTGATGGGAGGAGGCTAGGGTTTCTGAGGAGCGCATTCGCAGCGGCCACGACCCTTGCCTCTACCTCGTCTGCGGTGCTGTCGCCGCCGCGTTTCTTGTTCCTCTTGGCATCGGCAACAATTTTCTTGGCGTCCTTCCTCGACTTCTCCGATACAACCGGCAAACTGCGGAGCGGAATGACGCGTGCCGCGCACCCGCCTTGCGGACGGCGCAAAGATTCGCCTGGGCCACGCATCGGCAGCGTCGATGCAGGGATGAGTCGATTGTCGGGCATAAAGTTGTAGAAGAGCGGGCACGGCGGCAGGGGCGCGCTGGTGTCGCCAGCGCTTGCCCTGCTGAAACCAGAGCCCATCGCGACGACGTACCGTATGCGTTGTTGGGACTGCGTGCCCAAGACAGTGAAGGCAAGGACACTACACACGCACAGAGACACACAAGCAGCAGCAGCAGCAGCAAGGGAAGGGCGGGCACAATAGCACAGGCTGCACGTAGGCGGAGAGATCAGTGAGAATAAAGAAGAAACGAGAAAACAGGAAAGCGAGCGCACATGTGAAAGGGCGGCGCTGATGCGCCGATCAGGCGGCGGAGAAGGAACCAGGCAAGTCAAAGCGTGCACAAGACGTGGGCGGCACACACGCACCACGAGAACTACATAGACGCAGAGAGGGGGGAAAGAAGAGAAAGACGGTGCTCCGAGATAAGAAGGGAAAACACGCAGGAAATAGAAAGCAGACGGTGAGACAGAAGTGCGAGATGACGAATTCCAAGGCACACGTGTGCGCTCTTGAGGCACACACACACACACCACCTCCAGAGCCAATAACGCCGGTGGAGGCAACGGCGAAGAGCGAAGCTGAGAAGAGGGAGATCGACGTGACCAGCTGTCACCTTCTCGCTTCGCTTACGCCAGAGATCCAGACAAGAAGGAATATACGTGCGTATGTACATATAAGACGCGCTGCCACTGCAGGTGACAGCACCTTGTCTCGTGTTGCGAGCCACAAGAAAACGAGGGTGCAGAGAAGGGAGGAGGAATAAGATGGGGAGGAGAACAGCGGCAAGGGAGGGAGGAGAGGTGGGAGCTATACAGACAAGTGTGAGGAGGGTTTCTGTGGCGCATACAGAAAGAAAGCGTCCTCCAAGAGGCAGCTCACCTTCTGTGGAGGTGGGAGGCGCACGTGTATGTATATATATATGTGTGTGTGTGGGGGGGGGGGGGCGAGGGGGAGGGAGGAAGAATAGAGACAGTGCAGCGGGACAGGAGTCGGGAGTCGAAAGAGCATCGAGAGTGTGGCGTGAAGAAGGGCGGGAGGACGCACCAGTGCGCACGCATCGAAAGCGCTCCTTGGAAACCGCTCACGGCAGAAGGCATCGCAGTTGGCGACAGGCGCAGCGGCCGAGGAAGAGGGGAACTCGTGCCGTAGTGAACCGAGAGGAGCATGAAGCAACTGCCAAACGTGGTTCCTCTTCTTCAGCCTGCGCTGGGTCAGCGATACCGGTCGACGGCGTCAGTCTACCACCACGTACGCCTTTCGTTACGCATCGGTTGCCGTGTTTCGTTTTGTGCTAAGCGAAGAGGGAAGAAAGCTTTATCCCCTCCCTACTTCCACCACACACAACACTCTCCTCTCCTGATCAACAGATAGGCCGAGCTGTTCACCACCACCACCACTAGCAGCAGCAGCAGCCTCTCCCGCATAACGCGTTTGCCACATTGCTCATGGTGGAGCGGCAGTGAGAGTAGGGGGCGCTCAAGGACATATACAAGAAGAGAGGTGTGTGCAGGAGACGAGTGCACTCGCAGGGAAGAAAAGGGAGAAAGGTTAAGAGACCAGAGAAGGCGAAAAAGTCGAAGAGCATTTCGCATGCATGGACCGAACCGTGTCCGGTGGACTAGCACAACCACCAAGCACATCTACACACACATACACACAGCGAGAGTGGGAGGGGGAATGGATGTGCGCACAGACAAACAGCACAAAAAAAAAACCTGACCCATGCACACACGCGCCATCTGTGCTGAGGGCCATCAATGTCGTCGACATGCAAGGGCGCAGCCACACACCAAACAGACTCGTTCGCGTCGACAAAGAATCGCGTTTAAGGAGTGCATACGTTATTGGATGCTGCATCCTCTCTTTCCTCTGTGCTTATAGCCGTCACCCGCCTTTCTCATGATGAGAAAGTCATACATGCATCGGTGAGAACGCACACGCGTCACCGTCCACTCATTACTGCTCGCATCCATCACACTCGCCTTTGCCTCTGACCTCCTTCGACACAAGGCGCCAAGTAGTCGGTGCGCCTTATCGTAATTCCTCCCTCGCTTCCACAAAGCAAGTACGAGAGGGAGGGAGAGGTTCGATGGATACGGATATACGGGACTTGCTCTCAGAGAGAGCGAGGCTTGACGGACGCATGGGTTAGTATGGGAAGAGCAAGAGAAAGTAGGACCGCAAAGGGGAAGAAGGGAAAGGGAGGGAAGAAGTTGGAGTGTAAACAGTATAAAAGTGCTTTCACGTACCATGCACAGGTCAAGCATGACGGACGAAGACGAGAACACGCAGAGACGCATAATGAGAGGAAGCACCGGATGTCTACAAGCCTGAAAACAAAGCAGCTAACCCACTCCATCATCAGCGCACCCCACTCGCACACACACACACACACACATCGCTCTCTCCTCTACCAACGACAAGGGGAAGGGCCAGGTAGCGATGACGCCGACACCAAAGTAGACGGAGAAGCTCATTAGAGAGAGAAGAGAAAAACGAAAAGTGAGTGTGCACTTGAAAGGGGCGGGTGGCGTGGTGATGTGGTGAGCACGAGAAGGAACGAGGGGGGAACAAGACGTACACTAATAAAAAAATGGATGAAGGGCGTGGAGAGGGAGAAACAACAAAGTCTCAACACGACACCATCGCCATCCGGCACACACACACACGTGAAATTACAGCACGCATTGCTTACGTGTGTATGCGCACGAGGGTCAGGCAAGTCATCGGCCCCTCAGCATCTTGCACGAGCTGTATAGCGAAAGGAGAGAAGAGAAGGGGAAGAGAGGAGAGGCGAGAGCAGAGACACAAAAACAGGGCAGAAGAAGAACGTTTTGTTTTTTGGCGCAAAGAGAGTCCGCCCTACACGCGTGCGCATCACGCATGCGTACAACCTCGTCATACACGCACACTAAACCTCATGCGGCACCTTCTTCGCCACGTTACTCTTCGCCTTGCGATCGGTCACAGAAGCCTCCTCGACAAAGTGAGCCTTGGCGTCGTTGTGCGTCATCTTCGGCTCAGCAAGCGCCGCAGCAGGTGGCGTCATCGGAGTAACGGATTTCTTAGCAGCAGCGGCAGTCTCCGCTTCCTGCCCCGTATCCTCCGTCTTCGCCGGTGAATTCTCCTCAGCGGATGCGTCAGGGGACGGCATCCATCGGCTGCCGCAGTGTCCAGCTGCTCGGCTGTAATGCGCTTGCCAAGCTTCCCGCACGCCTCCGCCGCTGCCGCCGAGGCAGACTCGTCTATGCGTCAACGTCGGTGGCGACGTTAATCGGACTTGCGTCGTAGCACGTGTAAAAGCCGTTGTATTCGCCGCGCATGAAGTTCTGGGTCTCCCCTGGCGCCACATCCAGCATCAGCTGGCACTGACCTGTCTCCTTATCGAAGGAAACCTGGCGCGCGCTGCCGAGGGCCTTGATAGAGCTCTCGGGCCCGAAAGTGACGGAGATCCGCATCATGTACTCGGATGTGTCGTTGTAGAAGGCCCATATGTGGCGCTTGTTGTTCACCAAGCGGAACAGGAGGCCGTTCTCCACATCAAAGCAGCGGTAGACGTGATTGATGGGGAACTCCACGGCGGGGCCCGGACCAACATACGGGGAGCTTTCGTCCACCATGAAACGGGCCTGGCTCTCCTCGCGAGCAATAGAAGTAAGCTGGTGTTGCTGCCCGTTAAGAGTGATCAGCTCCTCCGCGTGCTGTTCGTCATCTCTTTGGGGGGTGTTGACAACCGACACATTCTCAGTAGTTAGAGTAGCAGCAGAAGACTCTGCCTCCGAGCCCGTGCTGCGCTCCGCCGGTCCAACAGCGGAAGCCTTGCCCGATTGAAGGGAGATCGTATTCTCCACCTCATAGTCGTCTACGGACGCAGAATATGATGACGCAGGCGTGGAGACGGTGGGAGAGGACGCAGGTGACGTCGGCACCGAGACCAGATAGCTCTCGATGGGCATCGACACATCATCCATATAAACGAATGCCGTATCAGGCGTGTTCTGGGCCTCCCTCTCGCGGGTGCTCTTGCTTCCTCTGCACCCCATCTTTGGTTTGAGGTTAGTGTCCTGCAGCAACCGATGGGCAAGAAGGAGTGATGGTGTGTGAATGGCGTCTCGACTGAGTGGATGTGCGTGTGTGCTTGCAGAGTGCGCCGAAGCGGGAGGGGTGAAGAAAGAGAGGGAGAGTTGCTGGGGCGGGAAGGCCGGGACCGTCAAACTATCAAAGCCACAGCCACGACAACGGCGACTAACAAACAAAGCAAGGGAGCCACCCCTCTCGCAAGGGAGGAGGAGGAGGAGGGGAAGAGAAAAACAGCGCAGGGCGTGAGGAAGAGGGGGGAGGAGGAAAGGGGAAAGAGAGAGGGAGGGGAGAGTGCCACAAGAACAAGAGTCTCGCAAAAAACGCGGCAAACACGTTTCTCGGTGCTGCAAGGAGAAGAGTTGCAGCAGCAGCAACAGTAGTAGTAGTACAAATAAACCGCTTATGTGCGAACACGGGTGGATGTGGGAGGGAGAGGGAAGGGGGGGGGTATGTGAGTGAGCTGCCCTTGAAGAAATGGACGGCGGGGGAAGGTCCCAACGTGCTAGGCAACGCGGGGCAGGCGTGAGAAAAGAGCAGGCACAACGAAGAAAAAAGGAAACGACGCAGATAAAACCGCCGCCGTGGATGTGCGCGCGTCCGTGTGAGTGTGAGTGTGGTGTGTGTGTGTGTGTGTGTGTGTGTGTGAGAGTGTGCGTGTGTGTGTGTGTGAGTGTGCGTGTGTGTGTATGTGTGTAAACGTTGCGGAGGGGGGCTGCGTACACGGTGCGTTCCATACACACCGGGCGAAGACAAGAGAAGAGGGAGTGGCCAGAACTAGAAAAGGAAAGGCATCAAGGGAGAGAGGAGCGGCAGATGCGGGTTCAAATGTGTGCGCATCCCTGCTGATGAAATGGCGTGCAGATGCACGACAGCAAGCGGAGGGGGGCACCGTTTGACACATGCGCACGGCATGCACCGCCTGCGGGGTCCCTACCCCTCATCCGTCTCTCTATCCTTTCTCTTGTCGCGCTTCTGCGGTGTCTCCTTCCTTTCCAGCTGCCACGCCGCCCTCCCCCCATGCGTGCGCACACGAGAGCGACAAACATACGGATGGGGGAGGGGGCGGAGGAAGACAGTGTAGCAGGCGGCGCATAAAGCCAGCAAAGCGAATAGAAAGGTCGGGGTCGACATCTCAGCCGACTCTCCCCTCGCGGACCATCGCAAAAAAAAAAATGTGCATTGTGCGGGTGCCGCACCTCCGCAGGAAATCCTTCCGCTCTCCCCCCACCCCAGACCTCAACACTTTCGCGCGCACGCGTACGTACCGCTCCCCCAGCTCAACGCTTCTCTCTGCACCCCTCCTCAGGCCAGGCCTCGTTCCAGGTACGCTGCGGCTGAAGTGAGATGCAGCGTGCCGTACAGTTGCACAGTGCTGCCGACGCCGACGCCGAGGACAGGGCTGAAGTCGTGAAAGCACGCAGCCCCGGGACCGCTGCTACCACCGCCACTGCCATCGTTGGTGTCCTCGCTGCTGCCGTTGTCTAGAGAGAACTGATGCAGAAGAGAGGTTGTCGGTCGCTTTAGCGGTCCCTCAT
The DNA here is from genome assembly GCF_000002725.2 of Leishmania major strain Friedlin. Lineage (NCBI taxonomy): Eukaryota > Euglenozoa > Kinetoplastea > Trypanosomatida > Trypanosomatidae > Leishmania > Leishmania major. Next base: position 572,860 of record NC_007261.2, on the reverse strand, counting down.
GAGGCAAGAGGCTGCCGCCAGCACCGTCTGTGTGAGCCAAACCGGCCCGTCCGTCGCCTCTCCACGGCTGCACGAGCTGCAGCGATGACGGAGTTGTCATGAGCGTCAGAAACAGCTTGCTGCTCGGATGCGTGTCGAGCTGACGAATCATGCGAGGGGCGACAGCGGAGGCGGCGTGGCCCTCACTGGATGTGAGGTCTGTGGCATACGGGCTGTCGCGCGCCGCGCCAAACAGAATGCAAGGCTGCTTCGCATAGCGCCGATCCCAAACGGCCACTGTGCCGTCAGCGTACCCGGCCACCACCGCATTCGGGTAGCGCCGCGAGTAGCTCACCCGCAAACAAAAGGGCGAGACGAGGCCGCCCCTGATGCCACAACGGAGAGATGGCAGAGACATGCCGCGTCGAGCCGCTCCGGTGACGCCGTCGCGCAAATCGAAGACGCATACGGGCATGCCGTAGCTGCCCACAACGTACTCGTACGGCGTGCATGGGTGGGCCATGAGGGCCGACACGGCTGCGCTATCCTCCGCAGCGGAGGAGAATCGGCCAGACACGGCAAGCCGCTGCTCACTTCCCAAGTCCCAGGCGCTGACACCACCGTCCTGAGTACTCACGTACAGCAAGCCGGTAGGGGGTTGGTAGCTCGACACGCAGTGGTGCTGCTCCTCTCTCTGATCCAGCGGCATCGTTTCAAAGGTGGTCACGCGGCGGACTTCCCGGCGGTCAGCAAAGTCGGAGAACATCTCCACAGCACCGGTGCGCCGCACCGCGCACAGCAGAGGGCGGTAGGCCGCGTCGACAAGGTGCAGGTCGCCCACCCCGTGGTAGTAGTGCAGGTGGCCGTGCCGGTACGAGGACGGTAGCGCGGCAGCGGCATTGGCAGCCTCGGCGCGCTCCATCCACATACCGGGCCGACTGCCGCCACCACCGAGGCCACTTGCCTCGTCACGGCGGTAAGCTGCGGCGCTGACATCCTTGCCTGTGCCGTACACAGTGCGCGAGAGCCGACGCGCCTCCAGCTCCACCTTAGCAGCGGCAATGGCGCCGCCCGCGCGCCGAGCTGGGACCTGGCCATGTGGGTTGTATCGATCGTACATGTATCGAGGCTGCGCAACACGCGCCATGGCGGAGTTGGCGCGGCCGACAACATCGCGCAGGAAATACTGCGCGCGAGCCTCCAAGGCTCGAAGAGACGAAATAGGCCCTCTGCGTGGACCTCGAGCTGTCACAGAGCGCTCATAACCATCCTCACCCCTGTCATTGTTGGCTGCGTCCTGCGTCGCCTCCACCTCGTCCGCAGCTGCCTTGCCGGCGGGCTCGTACGACCACACGCTCAGCAAGCCGCCTGTTGTCGATGTCACCAACATCGGCTCCGAGGGGTGGAAGAGGATGACATCCACGTTACCAGCCACACGCGAGAGGGACAAGGCGGCCGCGCCGACACCACCCCCACACCGTGTCGCACTGGAGTCTGGAGAGCTAGAGGACGCTGACGCGCCGCGGCGTCCGCATCCAGGCACACCAGCCCGACCAATGTCACCTACGCCGATGCACTGGAATGGGGCATACGCACGCAAGGCCGTCGGCAAGGGTGCTGTGCTGCCGGCTGTCCTGCTCAGCTGCTCCCTATCACGCACCGCCAGCAGCGGTGCCCCGCTGCATCTGCCCCCGTCCACCACGCCGGCTGCGGCCTCCTGCGCAGATGCGCGGATGTTGCACTCTACGCGTTGACTGTACTCGTACAAGGCGTTCTCTTTTTCGAGGTTCATGGGGTGGCGCGGGTCGCTGTCGTCCGTCTCCTCCAGCATGAAACGCTCTAGGAAGCTGAGGGCGCCGTAGGCGAAATTCATCATGGCGGTGCTGTCCAGAGTCCACAACGGATGCAGCGCGAAGGCCTCCGCGTCGAGGAGCATGCTGGCCATCCCGCTGCCACCGACGACGCCTTCGCTGCCTACTTGCAGCTCAGACGCAAAGTAGTCGTCCCCATCCTGCGGCCCGACACCTCTGTCGCCGGCGCCACGACGCCGAGTAGTGGCCGTGGACGACGTACCGCCCCGAGCTCCAGTGCGCACGGCAAAGCCACCCTGGCCGACCTCCATTTCACCGCTGCAACGAAGCCCGCGGACGCCGCACCTTCTCTTTTGCCGTGTATCGCCACCGCCGCCGTCGACCTCATCGCCCTCCTTTCCTCCGACTGCGCCCGCAGCCTCAATACGGTAGTGTGAGTGCGGGCGCAGCGGTGACATCGGGGACGCAGTTGCCCCCTCTGCACTGTTGGAAGACGCGATACGCAGCAGTCGCACAATGAAACGGCGCAGCACTGCAGGATGCGGCTCAGCGACATCCTCCACGTCCCCAGCGGACGCCGCGGCCGCTGCGACGCTCCAGTGGCCAACCTCGAAGTCGCTCGACATCGGCATGGGGGAGGCGCCCATAGTACGCATTCCGAATAGCGACGTTGCAGCGGGGCCGCCGCCATGCGCCGTCTCCTCCCTCACGTGGAACAGCTGTTTGAGCGGCAAGTACGTGGCGAGGCCGCCGCCGGACACTGCAGACGACGCCTCTAGCTCTTCTCCGCCACATCCTGGCCCGCTCTCTCCACTGACACCATGGTGACGATCGATGTGGCGATAGCTCTGACGGGAGCCAGACGCGTGGCGTTGCCGACGTTGGTGGCCGGGGTAGTGGTGACGGCCTGCCCCGCTGTAGTCGTCCTCTTCCGCGACGGGGGACGGCGAGGTGCGGCGCTGAGGATCCATCACGGTGTAGTCGTCGTACCACGACTGACGAAGAAAACTGAACTCCTCCAGCACCACGCGCCGCACATATGTGCGCACGTATGGACAGGTGTCTTGGGTGTGCTCGAAAAAGAGGCGCACGAGGTTGCTAAGGGGGGGCAGGTAAGCTTGCAGTCGGCGATGATCCTGTGGCATGACGTGATGTCGAAGGCCGCCGCCCAGCACCACAGAGCCGATACCGCCCCCAGTGGCGGAGTCGCTCACCATGCCGACACGGGCGGATCGGGCAGCGGGCACCAGCACGTTGCTGCGGCAGTGAGAAGAGATGGACCCCGGTGTGACAACATGCGGACCGTGGTACGACACGGACACGGTGGGCGGTGCCCAGACGCTGTGGGCGACCTGCTGCTGGTGCTGCGGTGACGGTGCGCTACTGCCGTGCGCGCGGAGGGAAGTCTGCTGTCCGCTGCCTCTGCAGAAGTTTTTGTCGCCAAAGATGGACGGTGGGGGCGGGGGCTTACCCTTGGCGGCCAGCCTGAACCACCGATACATCCACTGGGCCACGTACTGCCCAATCTCCTCTACGGGAATGTCCTCGCGCAGCTGCGCAAACAACCAGCGATACGCGGTGTAGGCCATGCGTGTCGCCTCAAGCCTCAGATCCGTGTTCATCTCGGACAAGCGCACGGGCAGCCCGTGCAGACGATGCAGCTGTAGCTCGGCGTAGCGGGCCCGCGAGGCCTGGCTCGGCGCAGGCGAGATGAGCACCATCATGAAGCACCGCTGCGCTGCCCCGCGCAGAATAGACGTGTCAGAGTACATGAAGTGGAGCAACGCCGGCGCCGCAGCGTGCAAGCCCGCCTCGAGCACCTCGGCAGACGTCTGCGGCACGTCCTGCACAGTGCCATCCAGCGGGGGGCTCAGGGAAGGCGGGTCAGTCGGTGCCGCTCCGGGGAAGGAGGTACCGACGTCTGCGGGCGAGCTGCCGAACGACACACCCTCCTCCTCCCTCTCCGTGTTGTGGTCTTCTTCCTCCGCGGCAGGAGTAGTGACGGGCAGCTTCCAGCTGCACAGGAGCGACACGAAAAACGTCAGCAAGGTCAAGTGGTAGGTGGTGGCGATGAATACCGGCGGTGGTGCCATGTGCGGTGGCTCGTCGCCTGCCTCGCAGAGCGGCGTTGCGGGTCGTTGAAGCCGCAGCGCTGGCGGCGGCGATGAAACGTGCAGCTTCTGCGAGAAAGATAATACACGAGGGACTGGCAGTGCCGCCGTCGCACCCGGTGTGGTAGCCGGAGCCGTCGATGCCTCGGTTGCCGCTAGCCACAGCGGCGCCTCCTCTTGCGCTTGCTGTAGCAGCTGGCAGCAGAGCTGAAACACCCCGCGTTGATGGCACGCCTCGCGGCCATCATCGCTGTGCAAGGCAATGAGCGTCAGCAGCGACGCGGCCATCATACGCTGGCCGTACGGAGTGGCATAAGGGCCCAGCACGTTGCTCTGCCATGCTCCTGGCACCTCATCACCGCCAGCTGACGACGTGGACGGTGGCACCTCCACCGGGCACTGAAGTATCTCCGCGCAGGCCTTCACCGCCACCTCCCGCTGCTTCGCGGACCCGATTAGCTCGGGGTCGGCGTAGCAGCTCTTGCAGTAGATGAACAGTGTGGCCGGCATCAAGAAGCGTAGGTCGGGTCGAGTCCAGTAACGGTCCAGCACCAAGCGGTAGATATTTGCCTCGGCACACTGTAGCACCGCAGCCGGGCCACAGTCGACAAGTCGGCAGACCAGCTCTGTCGCCCTCTCACGGTGGGCAGCGACCAGCAGCGCCTGCAGCAGCGAGGGCATCCGCTCCATGAACGGGAAGGTTTGCTGTGGCGGGTGTGCCTCTGACGCTGCTGTTGCTGTCGCCGCCGTAGAGGAGCAGCTGTACAGGTTCCCCAGAGCTGCAGTACTCTCTAACGCGTCTGCGGGGCGGTACAGGTCCGCGGTGTAGTGGAAAGAGGCGGCCTGGCCAGAGGTGGTGGTGCTAGTGAAGAGGTTTGTAATGTACTCTGTTTTGCGCACCCCAACGTGAACAGGGGGGCCCTGCGTGACCGCCCTTGAGAGGGCGGTTGTGTGCAACACCGACACCTCATCGCTCGCGGCGGACGCCGCTGGCACCGCCGCCATCGCGGCGGCATTCGAAAGCCTGCTGAGATGGGCATTCGACACTCGCTGGTATCCCCCGAAGGTGACAGTGGCGCGCGATTCCGCCCGCTTTGGCACGCCAGAAGTCACCGCCACAGCACCTTCAGGCGCCGTGGGGCGCTGCTTGCGGGAGTCCTGACAGCGATTCGAGGCGCGAGGGGGGAAAGCAGCCGTCGTGCTCTGCGTGTGGCGGTCCCAGACCAGGCCGGCAGCGGCAGCGGCGCTCTCAGAACTGTTAGGCAGAGCGACAGAGGATCTGGAAGCCACCGTCAACCGCGCGAGCCCGTCAGACGGTGGCGAGATGGCGGTGCCCTGTTGTGGTTGCTGAGGCACCCGCGGATAGGAAGACTGGAGAGAGTTGACGTACTGGTCAGCGACACTGCTCAGAGGAACTCTGGCGGCCGCACCACGGCCGTTTCTGCCTTGCACACGTCCCGAAGTGGGACACACATACGGGCGGCGTTTCTCACGGCCGACCTCTCCGGCTTCATCCCGACCATCTGCACCAGGGGCAGTTGTACTAGTGCCGCCCCACGCCGCGGAGGTCGACGAGCGCGGCTGCAGCCCCCACACGCCAGCCGAGTAGGCCCGTGGCAGCTCAAATGACTGCTGCGTAATGCCGTCCAACATCGCCTGCAGCCCGAGCAGCTCCTCGGCTAGGAACGGTGGTATCACCACCGCGGCGTCGTCTGGAAGCGACGGTAGGCAACTCGTCTGCGCCTCTGCCCCCGGCGACGCGGCCGCGGCAGGCACGGCGTTGCTGACCTCCGCGGCCAGGAGGTCGGGACGGCTGTACTTCCACGACGTCACCTGCACATCCAGCCAACTGCGGAACTCCAGCACACTCGCACAGTGTGGCGGGGCGGGACGGACCGCACGGAGGAGAGAGACGCACGAGCGCTCCACGATGTTGTCCCACGTGCTCCACAGCCTGTGCGAGTGCGTCGCTGGCACAGGCGGGTAGACACTGAGGCAGCCGCCCAGTCCACCGACGATGATGCGCTCTGCCAACAGGTAGCCTCGAAAGAGCGGCGCGACGTAAACGTCCTCGCGGAAAAGCCGGGAGTACTGTGGGAGGGAGAGGGTAGACCACGCGATGCACTCGGTGATGCACTGCAGGTACCACTGCAGCTGGCCAAGCGGCGTTTTCTTGTCCGTCAAGGTGCCAGGGAAGAGGTGGAGAATGAGCGGATGCAGCGCTTGCAGCTCAGGGCGCTCCGCAACAAACCACAAAATGGCCATGCGCAGCGTGGTCGTGAGGCAGCTCGTGAGGATGTCGGAAGGGAGGCGTGGGTGGTGCCGCAGGGCCCCGGCATCACCGTCGCACACGGCACGGCCACCCCCCGCTGCACCACCGGCAGCAGCGCCGACACCCATCATGCCCGCGTCACCACGGCCAACACCCATCCTTGACCGCATGGCGCTGCTGCCACTGCCACTAGCGCCGCCATTGCCGCTGTCGGTACACCCGGTAGCGCCAATGAAGTAGAAGTCTTGCAGGATGGTACTCTGCGGCGGCGCAGCGCTGTCCATCCCGCCAGCGCCGAAGTGGCCGCCGCAGTGGAGCGAATCGGCGGGGACCGTGTCGAGGTTGCTGCCCACACGATCGTAGTTGCTGTTGATGCGGCTCGCTTGACTGTCGGCGGGCGCGTCCATCTCCACTTCGCTTACCTGGCGACTCGACATGAGCTGGTACTCGCGCGAGGAGGTGAAGTAGCGCTGCTGATGCTGCTCTTCGCACATTCGTATGTAGTAGTTCAGGATCTCGCCAGCCTCGGCGCAGTCCGCCACGAAGACCAGCGGGAACCCGACACGGCTGCGGAAGGTGTCCAGGGACAACTTGCTGTAGGGCGGTCCCGCGTACCCCGTGGCACTTGGCCCTACGTTCATCAAATACAAGTTGCCCCCACGCGGGGGTGGCACCCCTCGAGCGACGTAGTGAAAAATCACCTTCGCGTTGCCAGCGTCTTTGCGGGCGTCGCTGAGGGCCTGAATGAGATCAGAGGGGCGCGCGTTGGCGCAGCACGTCGTCGGCAGCGGTCGCGGCGCCAGCCCTTTGTATTGCTCGCTGAGCCGCTCCGACAGCTGTGCCAGGACGGCGCTGCTGTCGCCGAGGATGAAGGCGGGCGAGCGCCACATGAAGAGCGGAGACCATGCCTCCGCCTCCGGAGAGCTCATTGACGGCATCCCTGCCGCTTCGCCGCCGCCGCCTTCGCCCTTCTCGTCGCTTAGCGCCCCCTCTGCGTTCTCCACGACGGACGTCTCCACGTTCAGTGCAATGCACAACCTCTTGGAGTGCGTCATAGAGACCGTCGTGCGAGAGGCGATAGCGCGAGGGCGGTACGCCGCGCCATGCTGCAGGAGCAGCTCCTCATCCCAGCGTACGCCGTGGAGCTCTTGATGCAGCCAGCACTCCTGTACGAGCTGCGAGTCCCAGCGGTGGAGCTCCGCCTCGAGTACTTCGGTGTCTGAGATCGGCACCAGGCGCGGCAGCGCCTGAGATGCTGATGGCGACGGCGGCAGCGGTGATGCCTCGCTCCGGCACTCCACGCGGCTGTCTTGAGTGTTAGTTGGAGAGCCTAAGGTGGTGGACAGTGGCGACGTAAGCGTCGAGCTTCGCGATGCCAAAGTCGTGTTGTTCGGCTCCGCAAACATGTTGGACTTCGACAGTGGCGTATTTTGTTGGAGGGGTGACGCGACCGACGTGCGACGTCTACTACACGGGAAAGTGCTATGGAACTCCGTTGTCATGGGAGACGGCATCGGGTCTTGCGGAAGAGACACACGGCGAGAGCGGCCAGCGGCGTAGACACCGGGAGCGACAAGGGGCGGTTGTTGCGGTCGTTGCTGCTGGGCCGGCTGCCCTTCGCGTGTGTACGCTACTTCAGCGGAGTACGGGGCAACAGGGTCATCTTCCGCCAGCGCCTCCACGTCCGTCAGTCTTAAAACTCGGCCATGACTGCCGGTCGGAGAGGCCATGGCCAAGAGAAGCTCCTGCACATCCTCGTCTGTGATCTCATCCAGCGATTCCATGTCCGGCACCGAGAGCACCATCCTCAGAGGGGAATCGGCGTGGTGGCGCACTGGCCAGGTCGGTGGCGAAGCAGCCGGCATTGGCACCCTACCCAAACTTAGCAATGCGTGAGCGAATATAAGCGATGAGGCGGAAACGGATGATGATCCTGACAGCGGCAGTGAAAGCACCAAGACACGATAACGTGCGCTGCTGCCGCCCTGTTCTCCTGCCCTCACAACTCCCTGCCTGCTGCTTCCTCCCCCTTTTCCTTTTCTGTTTCGAGCCGGCGGTACTCTTCCACACCCACCCGCCAACCCACTGGAAGCGATAGAGGGAGAGGGGGAGGGGAGGTGAAGAAGGGAGTCGTCCAAAGAAGGACAGTGGCCCTGACGGGGAGGGGTCACTGGGTGTGGGAGAGGTATGGAGTGGGGGGAGGGGAGAAGACAGACCGCCTCGCTCCTCCTCGCACACACACGCCCACGGGTGAAGAGAGGAAGTTATCCAGCTGAGACGTGCTAGAAGGTGAAGAGGAGAAAACGCGAGGGAGAGAGAGAGAGAGGCTAACCCTTCATGTGCACCACCATACCATCATCGAAATGTGCAATCAGAAGCTTCTCCGCCCCAAACACCCCTCCCCCCATCCATGAAGCAGAGGGGGATACAGACACTGGCATGGAAAACAAGAAAGGTGAAGAATGAAAAGTCAGCAGCCATCTACGCCACAATACTTCGTTCTCACCTCCACGATGCTTCGCACGTTCGCAGAGCTGCTGGGGCTGCTGCTCTTGTCGTCATGCCGACAGTCTTGTGTTGTCGCTATCCCACTCGGACGTGTAACGCAGCGCACGGTCCCTCGCACACTCTATCCCCTCGGCCCTGAAGAGTGGCCATCAAAGAGCAGAGAAGAGAAAGTGGCACATGCAATGGGGAGAAACGGGGAAGTATTCAGAGAATCGAGAGTCTGAGAGGGCCGCGAACCGCACGCATGCCGCCGCTCCTTGCCAGTGCGCCAACGGCGCAGAGCGAAACACAGAGAGGAGGAAACGCAACAGCTTGCGAGAGCGTAGGAGGGACGACTCGAACGACCCGACATCGGTGACGGCCGCCACAGTAATCAGCACACACACAAGCACTGAGAGAGAGAGAGAGAGGAAGCGAGAGAGGGGTAGTTACATACACACACACACAAGCACTCCGTCACTGGTCCGAAGCTCAGAAAGAAAAAGAAGAGAGAAGCCGTGGAAAAAAGTGCATACACAAACCGCAACGCTGAGGAACAAGGAGAAAGAGAAAGAGTGAGAGACAACGTCAAAGACGCGCCTCGGAGTCCCCACTCCAACTTCCCTCTTTCCGGATCGCCCCCCCCCCTCGCATGCACGCACGCCCTTCTGCACGCTCTCACCTCTTGTCGAGTTCGATGGCGGTGTCGGTCTGAGAGAGTGCGCAGAGAAAGGAGCAAAAGAACGACAAGATGGCATACAGGCATGAACGACACACATAGGTGCGAAGATGCGCTCCAGAGAGGCACACAAGCACGCCCGCTCGCTTCATCCATCCGTCTAATTCTTTCTCTGTTGTGGCAGTGCGTTCCTGTGTGTCTCACGAGGACCCTTGTGACCCTTTCTCGCAAATCGCACGTGCAAGCTGCTACGCACTGCCTGGACTCTGTCCCTCTTCTGCCTCACTACGCCACCTCATCCCTACCCAGCCGCGCGCGTTCCCTCGGCGCCACTCGTGACCGCCCACGGAGGTCACTACACGTATCTGGCGACACGCGCACACATGCACGGCGCGCGTGGGCCTCGCGGAATCGATGAGACAGCGCAAACGTGTGCGTGTGTGCGTACATGGGAGTGTGGCGAGGGAGGAAAGCACCTTGCACCGCAGAGCGGGTGAAGGTGCCCCCCCCCCGCCATACTCCGTTTCCATGCAAAACAAGAGTAATTAGTTGCAACAGCGAAACGAAACAAAAAAATGAATGGGAGGAGAAGCGAGGAGCAGCAAGAGGGAGGGAGAGGGAGAGGGGGACGATCCCGAGTGCACTCCGCCGCCGTCTGACGAGGAGACAAAAAGTATTGTGGAAGGGTGAACAAGGAGACAAAAGGCAGTGCAGGACGCGAACCCACAAGAGGGAAGCGAAGAGACTACCAATAAAAACGAAGGCCACCCACGGCCACACGCATACACACACACGGATACACACATCTGTGCGACATACTGAAAGCACGCAGGCAGTGAGCAGGCAAGTAGGGGAGCTCGAGACTAAAAAAAAAGGGAAGCTATATGTACACACACACACACACATGCACACATGCACACATGTAGACACATATTCACACACAGGGAGCAACACAGAAAGCACATACACACATGCACGGTCATAAGAGGAAAGAGATGGTGAGATGCACGCACAAGCACCCGACTAGCCCACCCGTATTCCCGCGCATACACAAGCGCGCACACACACGCACAGAGAAACAAGCACGCGCTTGTGAAGCAATCAGACATACACCAAAGCGGAAAGGAAAAACAAGAAAGAGGTATAGTCATGCGCAGGTCACACACGTTCACCTGCACACGCACACACACACACGCATGCATGTGTGTGGATAGACAGCTACGCGAGCCTCGAAATGAAGCGAGATAGACAATGCGAGACGGACACGTATCAACAACGGCGCCGACTGCGCTCATGAGACAACAGAGACGACAAAAAAAAATAAGCTGCAGCGATGCAGAGGGAAAAAAAAGAGGAAGAGCGTGCAAGCAAGCAAAGAAGATACGGTATCACACACACACGCACACACAAAATACGCCCGCAACATCAACAACGAAAGACAGAGAAAACCCCACAGAGACCCACACGTGTAGTAGCGCACAGACACACACACACACGCATGCACAGCCTCGAGCATATGCACAAGAAAGATAGTAACGAAGAAGGAGAAAAACCATGGCTCTGGGCCTTATCAACCACGCGCATAAAGAGATCGGAGAACGAATCAAGAGAGAGAATGGTAGCGGAAGACGGTGGGAAAAAAGGGTTGAGAACGAGAGTGGAAGAAACGACGGGGACGCCGCAGGAGAGGGGAGAAAAGAGGACGCTGTATTATCCTAAACACGCGCACAATCTCTCAAATGCGCCCGTGAGCACTAAAAGCGATGTTCTCTTGTTGTTGTCGGCATCCCCACGTCCGTATCCGCACAGAACGCCATTCGTTCTGTCGCTTCGTTGCCGCCTCTCCTCCTCCTCCTCCTCCTATCGTGCGCTGCGGCACCTCTTATGGTCGCCAGCGCTGCCATCACAGGAATCGAACAACGGGAAAGGGAGAGAGGATGGAGACAGGATGGAGAAGGAGGAGGTGCACAGGCGCGGGTGCACAGTGCACACCGTAAGGGCAATTCAGGGGGAACGAGGTTCTGTCTTTGTGTGTGTGTGTGTGTCTCGATCACGCTCCGCCTACCAGTCCTCCCTTTTCTCGCCAGATAAGCATCATCTAAAGGCGGTACCCACGCTCATCTTCAGCCGTGCGGGCTTCGAGCGTGTCGACGCGCCACCCCGTCACCGACCCCTCAACGAACATCTGGGTCTCGAGCGGGCGCACATCCACCTCGCAGAGATACTTGCCAAAGTCATCTTCGTTACCCTCATCCGGGTCATCGATTCGGAAGGCGGTGGTGTCGCCCAGCGGCACTATCTGCGAGTCATAGTCGAAGAGGACGGCTACGTGAATGATAAGCTCCTTGCTATCGTTGTAGAAAGCCCAACGCCTGGCTTCCGTGTCGGCAATGCGGTAGAGAATGTTGCTGAACATCGGGTATGTCTTGGTCCCTTTCACGGTGGGCTTGCCATTCTTGAAGGTCACGGGAGCGGCCTCCTTGGAGATCCTGGACCCCATCGCGGTGCCGTGAAACCCGCTCTCTTTTGGGGGAGGCTTGCCAGTGCCTATTCAACGGAAGCTGACAAGGGGAAGACAAAAAGGGAGAGAGAACCGCAGCGCACACAAGCACACCGAGATGCCGGTGCTAATGTCTGAAGAAGGCGCTGGTGGAGGTGCTGGGGTGGAGTGGGGAGGGGGGGGACGGAGTGGTGTGGAGTGGAGAAGAGAGGATGAGCCAGAGGGAGAAGGGAGGGAGGCGAGCGAGCAGCACTCCGAACAAAGGGAAAAGAGAGAGCGCGAGATAGAGGCTAATGTGCAGCGAGCTGTGCGTGTCCCGGTGAGGAGGACGGGAGAGGATGGGGAGGAGGGGGGATGCAGTGATGAGAGAAGAGGAAGGTAGATGGAGAGGGGCGCAGCCTTGATAGATTTTCCTCGAATTCACACACAGCCTCTCAGAGACCGAGCAGAGGGGGCATGTGCAAGTGACCCGAGTGTCCACAAATTGTGGGCAAGGGTCTCGCTCAACTACACTGGGGACATCCGTGTGCCATGCTGGTCTTCTGCTTGACGCACTACAAGCAGTGGCCTCCTCAACAATGATGCATTGCACACAAGGTCGGCCACACATGACACATGATGGTCCTCATTCGCCTCTCGCTCCCGTGCACAACGCGGCTTGCGAGAGGGGTCGGGTATCACCTCTTTGCCGTCCGTGGATGTGGCTCGTGTGCCTCGTTTTTCCCGTTCTTGCCAGCGCTGCAGCCCTCGACATCATGAATGCACACACACGACCGACAATGTGGGAAGCTTGGGAGACGGCGAGAAGCGGGGGAGGATGCAAGGATAGGAATGCAAGGGAAACAAAACCGAAATAACGGCGAGAGAAAAGAAAACAAGAGAGAGCACTCAACCTCACCCACCCGAAAACATCAACCCACATACAAGAGAGAGAGAGAGGACATTAGCACGAAAAGAACGAAAGAATAGGTGTTGTCCTGAAACAGGAGAGCTGGAAATAGAGAGAGAGAACGACTGGGGGAGCAGCTGCATCCCCATGCATCACTGAACACATAGAGGCACACACACACACACACAAAGAGGGGGAGTTACACGTACACTTCATGAGTACACAGATGAGGAGAGCGAAGCGAGGTGACGAGCGGAGCCAACAACGCACGCACACACAAGACATACAACAGCTCCCCTCCCTCCCCCTCTAAAAAGAAAAACATGAGACATGAGACAGAACGAAGAAAAATCAGGTGCAGCCACTACCACATGCATAACACCGCCCAACATCGACATTAAGCATGCGCAACACAAAGAAAGAAAAGGAGAGAGATGGGGGAAGGGAGGAGAAGCAACAACGGAACATGCGCGATCATCAAAATCACTATCGGGTGGATAAACGCCGTACATACAAATTCTTTTCTCAAGGTGTCCATTCTGGCCCATATATATATATATATATATATCATGCGCTGAACACCACTCGGCCAGGCCTGTCACAGGCCCTACATCGCGTGGCGCGAAGCAGCCCTAGACACGCCTCACCGCCGCTCCCGCATCATGCCGGTCGCCGCCTGGCGCATCCTCCCCTCGCGGTGGCTCCGGCCTCCCCACACCGCTGTAGGCAGCGCGAGGGCCGGGGGGTGGGATATGCGCTCGCGTCACGCTGGCGCTCTGCCTATCATATGGATGGCGCAGACGTGTTCGCTGACCCAGGTCGCTCCGATGCAACGCCATCCAGGACGTGACCGTGTCACTACCAGAGGTGGTTCTGCATCTGGCAGGGGATAGGCCTGGGGAGGGCTGCTTGGCTTCACCACCCAGTGCGTGGGTAGCGGACCCTGAGATACGACGCACTGAGCGGTGCCCACGCGTCATGAGGGGGTGGTACCGTCCTGGAAAAGAAGAGCGAAACAAACTACAAACAGTAAACGATGGCAGCAAACGTGCAGAAGCATACACAACGAAAAAGGCGAGGGAGAAGAGGCTGCGCACATAGACAGGAAAGCGAGGGAGGCTGACAAACGTTAACAACGACAGACACACATAGTAGAAACACATGAAAAAGAGAAGACCTGAAGGCGAATCCATCGAGCGGCGTTCTCTCCGTTGCCGCCGTTTTCTTTCGTTCGGTGTTGCTGCTCTGCTTTCCACGTGTATTCTCTCCCCCTTTTCGTCGTGGAGAGCGAATTGGTCATTGGTCAGATGCCGTTGTCTTTCGCCGTCGAGTGGCGGAGCGGTGTCACAGACAAACTGTGGGAGCACATGAAAAACACAAGACGGAACAAGGAGAGGGACACGCCACTACAGATACGCTATCGAACAAAGAAGAAGCACCTCTCCCGCCCCCACCACCACCAACCTTCTCGTCTCTCGCATCCGCATGGAAGTGGATAGGCAGTCACACCGAAGTGACAACGAAGACGCGCCACTTCCCCCGCACACACACACACGCATGCATGCATGCATGCACAGAGAGAAAGAGGCGGAAGAACATCGCTGGCGTGCACATAAAAACGTAGAGGGGATGAGGCGGGCGAGCAACCAAAGGCAAATAGAGGAGAAAGAAGAGGACGGGCACACGCACAGGCACCAGCAGCACCGCCCCCGCTTTCGGCGAAGGCGTGAAGAGACACGGGTGTGGAGAGGGAGGTGACTCCACCACATTTCCCTCGGAGGAAGGTTTAAAATCGGCTGCTTTTGGGAGCCTCGAGACGGCGGTAGTAGGCCGCCTCATCTATCTCCGGGTGCAGCGCAAAGTACTCCTCTGACAGCGGCAGTGCCTCGAGCTTGGTCTCGTAGCCGTCGATTGTGCCCTGCACAAAGGGCTTCGTCTCCAACGGGTAGACGACCACCTCGGCGAGAATGCCGTCATCCTGCATCTCGAGCTTGGTGTCGCCCACCGCGTTCAGCTCACTATCGGCGCCAAACAGGTACTTGATGTGAAACTCGTAGTCCTTCGAGTTGTTGTAGAAGGCCAAGCCGCCCTCCTCCTCGTCGGTAATGCGGTAGAGAAGTCCGCCGAAGAGCGCCTCCTTTGTTCCCTTCGCATTGGGCTTCGTGTACATGTACCCACTCGCGGGGTCCTGATCGGCCACGGCGTCGGTCGAGTTGAAGCAACCCATGATGTGCAAAGGAAAAAGATGGGCAAGAGGGAAGAGAGATCGGGCGGACACGTGCCCAAACGAGAAAGAGAATCAAGCGCACCAATCATAAAAGAGGGGTGTAAACAGAGGAAGGAGCAGCGCGACTTGCGTCGCCCGATGCACATATCAATCCGAAAACGACGCAGTGTTGGCTGAGACGGAGCTTGTGTAACGGCGCGCACTTGATTAGTCGGTTGTAGGAGAGAGCAGAGGAAGACGATCGAAAGAAGGCGTGAGCTGACGTGATCCCTGGATGCAGCGCTGGTCAGGAGAGAGCGAGTTCGATCGTGTTTATGTAGGGTGCATGTGCAGGTGTGCTTGTTTTTGTTTCTGGAGATGGGAAAGGCGGATATCATGCGCCACGAGGCGTACACATGCAGAGAGAGGGAGAAAGATCAGCAGAGTTGCGTTGGAAGAAGGATTGGATAAGTACAGGGAGGCAGAGACATCGGCTCGAGTCTGTGTAGTGAAAGCGAAGAAAGAGACGCCTGACTGCCGATCATCTGATGCACAGCATAGCAACTCGACATGCAGTACGCGGGAGAGCATGTGTTAGTGTGTATGTTCCTTGACAGCTACACCACATCCCTCCGTACAAGCCTTCATGAGGTTGCCCATGTGCCACGGTGCTGCTGCGCAAAAGCGGAGTGAAGCTCGTTTCTTGCCGCCTCTTCGCTCAGTCCCTTCGCCAAGAGACAGGTCGTCCCTTGACCTCACCGCCCTGCTCTGGGCAGCAGTCCCCTCTTGTGCGAACGCAAGCACAGAAGCCACGCACGCACGAAAAGAGGCCAGCCTCCACCGGCTCCACATGCCCTCGCCCATCACCACAGCAACGGCCTAACTGCAGCACGTGCCACTGCCATTGCTGTTGCGTTAGGTGGTGGTGGTGGTGGCGGTGGGAGGGGTGGAGAAAGCAAGATAGGAAGAAGACGTGCACGATGAGGAGGCCGGCAGGGAGGGTGCGAACAAAAAAAAAATCGGCGGTGTGCACATCACGGAGCGCAAAAGGAGGTGAAAAGAGACATGGCGAGCAGACAGAGTGTGTGCGAGGTGGAGGAAAACAGATAGCACTCGACCAAGTCCAGTACTATGAGCCTGAGGAGCAGCAACGACGAAAAGGAGAGGCGCTGCACTGCCAACGGCGGCACACACACGAGCCGCGATGAGAGAAGGGCAGAAAAAAAAGGCGCTTGTGTTGCGACGTGAGCGCATGCGCGGCATCGTCACGTCTGAGCAGTGTGAGCAAACTCGTCCACCGGTGTTGCGTCCCGCTCTGACACTTCTGTGTGCACATAAGTTTTCGGGAAGGCCGCGTGAGGTGCCTTGGCCTGGAACATGGTCGCCACAGCCTGCACGTCGCTGCCCAGAGAAAACGACGTGTGGTTCTGAAAGACTGCGGATGTCGGCGGCAGATGGTAGAATTCGGCTCGCCACCCGTTTTCTCCTGCTGGTTTCTCTAGGAAGAGACCAAGCACATACGGTAGCCGTGGAGGATGCGGTGCTGGGGCGTTCGCGCAGCCATCAGCAGCGGCAGCAGCGTTGGGCACCTGGGGTGCGAGGACCCGAGGGATCAGCCAGTATGGCGAGTCCTCTGGCGTCAGTGGGTAGAAGAGACTTGCGTCGAGACTTCACATAAAGCTAAAGCGCGTTGTCGGATTGTCAGGGTCAGCCTGCGAGTTGCGCACGACGTGCAGCACGCCAACTTCCTCTCGCGCCAGCGTGAGCATGATGAGCGGGTATGTGCTCGCGTCTTCCGTGTCCGTCGCCGCCAAGGACCTGTCCCCGACTGTGTCGCTCATAGAGAGCATGGCACCTATGAAGGTGCACGCCGCGACCGACACCCGCACCCACACAGATGGGCAGGTGGTGTCGAACACCCCTTTTACGCGATAGTCGTGGTGAAGGGGGAGTCGGAATATGACGCCGCAGCCGGAGAAGTGCTGGTACACCCCTGACCACTCTACCCAGATGTACTGGTTGCGGCGACAGGCGCACGCGGTAGTGGTGGCGCCAGCAGCCGTGGTGGCTGTCTGCGGCGCCGGTGGTGCCGCACATCTGTCTCGGAGATCGTGCCTTGACGATATCATGCCGCCACTGCCGTCACGATGCAGGCACTCCTGCATGTCACATGCCGCGGCAATCTGTGGCCACTGCTCCCAGAGGCGACTGCCACACCGCCACTTTCCTTTCCACGCTGCTATGGCTCCCCACGGATTCCGCACTTGGAGCAGCGTCAGCTCGGCATAAAACGAATCGGCGTTGAACCGCAAGATGCGCATGACGGGGTACACCATGTCGGCGAGGAGCCCGTGAACCGCCCCTGCTTCAGTGCACGCGCCGCGCCCGGAAGCCTCCGCCGCTGAAGGCAGAGACATCTCTGCTCGTGAGGTAGCTACGTCGGTCTGGAGCATCATGCCATCAGGATCGAAGCGGGGTGCCGTGTGCAGGATGACCTGAAACCCGTACCGGTCGTACCGCATGAGTCGCGACGCAAAGCTAGACGACACCACAGAAATGTCGTTGAAGTGTGCGATGTCGTAGCGGGTGCACGGCCAACCGGTGAAGTCACGCAGAGCCATGAGCGGATTGCCAGTGATGATGTTAGAGTAGCCGCCACGCATCCTAGCGTACACCTTCTCCAGCAGCGGCACCCGCAGCTCCCGCACATCACGGTGACTGTGCGCGCAATTCATGTAACTGCTGCCCTCCGTCATGGGGAAGTAGTCGTCGACCACGACGCTGCGCCACCACCCTCGCACGTTCAGCGTCACGCGATACGCGCCGAGGAGCTGTTCGGCGGCCCCCAGTTGCTGGCTGCGGGGGTGGCGGAACATGCGGAGGAGGTGGTGCGTGTGCTCCGCGACCGCCGCCATGGCGCCAATCACCCAGCTGGCGCCAAGCTCGCCGGGTTCGAGATGACAACCGGGCGGAGGGGGAGAAAGAAGAAGTGGCGCTCGGCTCGCCGAAAAGGCGCCGCACAAGGTCGGAGGCGCGAGCCCCCAGGCAACCGGTTTCCTATCGAGCCCTTAGCTAAAGTGATGGCTCACTGAGAACGGCGACGTGAACGGGGCACCGTCGTGGCCGATGGAGCCGGTGCAGTGCGTTCCACTCCCGCACAGCGCCATCTCTCCCACGCGGAACCCTGCGGCCACGAAGGGAATGTTGGCAGCCACGCAGGCGTTCAGGACGGCCTCGCTGACAGATTTTTCGCTGAGAACGACAGGCGCTGTCATGGAAGCGAGGGGGCGAGGAAGGCGGTGTAGCTCGGCTTCGAGGCGTGCACGCTACGTCGAGGTGGGCGACGGCACCGATAAAGGGGCATCCGTGGACAATGGAACAGCGCGAGCGGCGGTGCGAAAGGGCCCCACGGTATCCTCGACAAACGCCACGCAGCTCAGGGGCGGGCACGCTGCCCGAGCAACGAGGAGCCGTCGTCGATGCCACAGCGGAGAGCCCGAATCCTCCTGCGCGTCCGCCCACTCCAGCCGCGTCATCCCCAGCGCCTTCAGTGGCAAAGTTTCTGCTGTTGTCCAGCTCGCCAACACTGGGAAAGAGACGTGGATTCCCATCGTGTAGACATGAGTGGCGTTGAAGAAGCACCAGAGAACGTGAGTGTTCTCGCCACCAACCACCTCGGTTGCAGCCGCGTCGGCACCTTCGGCTCTCCTCCATTCCACACGGTAGAGGAGACTCTCGTCAAAGAGCGCCGTCATGGAAGGCATCCACGTAGTTGCGGAGGAAGTCGTCGCAGTCCCGACGCTTGCCTTCGGCCTCTGCGGCTGGGCCGGTTCGAAAACGAACGGCTCGAGCAAGGACGCCAAGGCCAAGGCGTCAGCGCTCCTGTGGGAAACCTGGTGGTAGCCGTTGACAACACCGTCTGGGTTGCCAACCGTGCCAAGCTGGTGATCGAGCGCCTACGAGGACGGCGAGGTGGTTGGCGTCATGGATGCACCGCATACACGCTGCCTCAGACAACAGTGGGGCCTCATGAGGGCTGTCAACAAGACTGCCGTGTGCTCCTCCAGTGACACAGCGTCGCCACCCATTCCAATTCCGATGTCGAGTCCGTTCTTGTTTTTCGATGTCATCTTGCACAGCACGCGCGGTAGCCGATGCTCGGCGTCTCGTCATTAATGGCCCTTTGCACCTCTGCTCATCCCTGCCGTCATTAGCAACATAAGACTATCGCGTGGGGACCTGAACGGCCATCCGGCGGACAAGCTCTTGCCGCGCCTGGGGCTTCCGATGCAGCCACAGCCTCCTGCAAGCTTGAGGATGTCAGCGACGAAGAAAGAAACGAGGACGCTGAGGAGGGATAGCCAAGAATGCTGCGACGCGTGTGGTTCGCTAGAAACGCCAGAGGCTGAGTGCTACGGCTGCCATCGGTGCCAGGCGCCTCTCTGGGCCCTGGTGCGGCTCTCCGTGTTGGAGAGGTGAAAGGTGAGGCTCGGGTTGAGCCTCGGGATGGATGACGACGGCCTCGCCCCCCCCCCCACACCGGTCCCGCTGAAGCGAAACGCCGCAGCGCCCGTGTCGAGATAGGAGAACCAAAGAGGAAGGGAACAGAGAGACGAAGAAAAACACAGGGGGTGGCGACAAAAAAAAAGACCGCACAGCCAAAGGCTGTTGCACACCCGACGCAGCAACAAAAACGACACACATGGGGCCACCAGCTCCCTCCGCCGGCGCCGCCATTACCCCGCCCTCCCCTCCGCTTCCTCTCTCCTCCTCTGTGTTTCTACTGAGGCCCGCGCTGCGTCTAAGCCACTGTTCCGCACCTCCGAGGAACTCACGAAACAGAAACGCAAACAGAAAGTCAAGAAAGGTTTGCCAAGCGACCGGTGTGCGTGTGTGGGTGCGTGGCGTGCCCAGTGCAAGCGATGAAGAGTTTCACACACATGCACACACAGGCAAGCGAGCAGCGACACAAGATGCAACGAGAGCGAGATCGAGAGAGAGTCACACAAGAGCCGACGCAGAAAAGAGAGGAAAAGATAAGCATATAAAGACGAACGGTAGAGGTTAGAACCAACGCAAGATCAGAAACGAGAAGATGCCCGCGCAGCTCGTGCGCCTGTTCCTTTTGCTTCAACTTGTCCATTCTGGCGCATATATATATATATATATCATGCGCTGAACACCACTCGGCCAGGCCTGTCACAGGCCCTACATCGCGTGGCGCGAAGCAGCCCTAGACACGCCTCACCGCCGCTCCCGCATCATGCCGGTCGCCGCCTGGCGCATCCTCCCCTCGCGGTGGCTCCGGCCTCCCCACACCGCTGTAGGCAGCGCGAGGGCCGGGGGGTGGGATATGCGCTCGCGTCACGCTGGCGCTCTGCCTATCATATGGATGGCGCAGACGTGTTCGCTGACCCAGGTCGCTCCGATGCAACGCCATCCAGGACCTGACCGTGTCACTACCAGAGGTGGTTCTGCATCTGGCAGGGGATAGGCCTGGGGAGGGCTGCTTGGCTTCACCACCCAGTGCGTGGGTAGTGGACCCTGAGATACGATGCACTGAGCGGTGCCCACGCGTCATGAGGGAAGCTCAAGTACGAAGGTGAACAAAGAAGAGGGGGCCAGGAAAAGTGCAAAAGAAAGAAGAGAAAACGGCATCGATTGGGCATATAACAACAACACGAAGAACGATGGAGAGAGGGGCTGCACCGCGCACGCGTACAAGGGGGCAGGGCAGAATCGAGCCGAAAGAGCAATCTCACGTGCGCACACAGAGCGAGCGAGCGAGCGAGAGAGAGAGAGAGACGGAGATACGAAGCAAAAGCAAAACAGAGAAAAAGGAGGAGCACCTCGCAAACGTTAGGGAAACAAAGAGAAAAAGACATGTATAAGAAGAGGTGAGGAGGTTGGTGGCGGGTTGGTGAAAGAGAGAAGGGCACGAAGAAAGGAGTCAAGGCACTGGAGACCATCAAGCGCACAAGCGTACAAAAAAAGAAAAGGAAAGTGGGGAAGCGTGTGACCGATGCAGTGTTTCTTTTTGTTGTTGTTCGTCTGCACTCGAGAGTGATCGAAGAGCGAGTATAAAGCAACGCAGCTGAACGAAAAGAATGAGTTTCAGGAGTTTCGCCGCTTATTGCGGTTCGCCCGGGGCATCTGCTGGTTCCTCGTCTTCTTTCCAGTTTGTTGGTTTGCTGTGTCGAATGATTTCTTTCTCCTGTCAGCGCCTGCGCGATGAGTACGACACAAAGGCAAACCATCGAAAACGAAAAGAAAATGCATTGAAAAGGGCAAAACAAAACACACGAAGAAAGAAGCAGACGGGCAGGCAGGGGCAGAGAGAAAGACGAAAAGAGAGAGGCCTGACGTGAAGAGTGACAATGCACACATACGCTCACACGGGGTAGAAAAGATGCTGAGGAAGGGTAAGTGATGGAGGGAAATAGATATAACAGCACGTTCCCCTTCTAATCAACAACGCAATTCACACGCGTGTCTTTGATTTTTTGCCCACGTGGGAGGAATATACAATCGGCACGGGAAAAAAAGTAAAGATGGATGGAAGAAGGGGGCCGTGAACACTCTTCTGGCTCTCTTCAGCTGTGTTAGTCGTTGTAGCAGCGTTTCTTTACTACTGTGCCGCTGCCCTTGCTCTTTGGTATTCCGTCTCCCCACTCGCTCGCTCCACAAAACTCAGTGGCCACAGTGCAACGGTATTATCCCTGCTGCTGCATACCCCATATATAACCAGCACTGGCACACACACACACACACGCAGGGGCGCAGTAGCCCAGTGGTTGCACATCCCTCTATATATATGGGAAGGAGCGACACATGCGAATAAATGAGAAAACCGCTTGTTGTAATTTCACTACCAGCCTGAAGTCGCTGCTTGGTGGCTGGCTCGCATTTCGCCTCCGTCCACCCCATCTCCCGCGGAATTCTTGTTGCTTTCCCTGCCTCTTTGATTGTTTCAGCTTTCTGTGTTGGTTAGGAAAGAGAAGAGGTCAACACAAGACGAGAGAGAACAACACCGCAGAACGGGGGAGAAAAAAGGGGGGTATCACCCCTCCCTCGCTTGGTTCCGCTTGTCGGTGATGAAGAGCGGGCAATGAAATCAGGACATGACAAAAATGAGAAGAGACGTGCGTCACAGCACACACACGCACACGCACACGCACACGCACACGCACAGGCGCCATACACACGGCATCGTTATCGGCATCCTCTACGGGAATAAGGAACCAAGTGTGGAGAATGGAGGTGAACGTGGAACAGAGAAGCCGTCCAGGAAAAGAGGAGAGGACACGCCAAAGGTGAGACGGGCAAGGCAGAGCACCATCCCTGTCATCCGTGCTTGGACAGCGAAACCACACGAGCCCTCCTCTCTTTCGCTCCCCCGCCATTCACCGCCTTTCCGCAGTTGTGAAAAGTGCTTTCAGCCACAAGTGGTGATCTCTTGCAGATCTGCCTGACTTCTCGGCCACTCACGGCACCGCGGTGCAACGCTGCTCCTCTGTTGTTTGTTTCCTTCCCCATCCGCTGATCCTCAGATACCCTTTCTGCCCAACGGCTACGTCACCCCCTGGTCTGTCTACTGTAGTTCTGAGGCGCTGCGCTCCACCACACTGGTGCCGGAGCGTTTCACGTAGAAGGTCTTCGCGACCTCCACGGAGTCGTTGGCGAAGCTGAGGTAGTTGTCGAAGACGAGACTGTTCGCTGGCAACTTGCGCAGATGAACGTGTGCCTGTCCGTTTGGGGTGAAGGCAAGCTGCGAAAGAACACCGAGCACGCATGGCCACGTCACAGCGCTGTTTGATGCCGAGGCCACAGCCGCACTGGACGCCCTCGTGCCGTTGCTGCCGCTAGACTGCTGCACGAGCAGACGTGGCACGACGAGGTACGGCGACTGCTCTGGGACGAGCGTGCATATGGCGCTTACGTCGCGGCCCTGCAAGAACGTGAAGCTCTTTGACGGCGCCTCGGCGTCCGCAGAGGAATTGACGAGGAGAGAGTAATCACGCGCCACCAGCTGCGTACTGGCCGTCATCATGGAGTGACTGGAGGTCCCGCTGCTACGCTTGCTGCCACTCTGGGAAACCGGGCTCGTCTTGGCGGAGGAGGCGCACGCTATGGAAATCATGACAGGGTTGTAGTCCTCCGACTCCCTCACCGTGCCTTTGCTGTCTGGCTGCGACAGTATGAGCGTCAACGTTGTCGGCTCTGTCACGTGAATCTCGAGGCACAGGTCCGGCACAGAGCCCCGGAACTCGAAGGGGATGCGGTAGTCCGTGTAGCCGAAGTGGTTGAACACAACACCGCAGCCGACAAAGATCCCCAGCACCTCCGACCACTCCATGATGAACGTTCCATCCTTCCCGCTGTGCTGCGGAAACGCAACACACGCTTCCGGGTGCGCCTGCCACATCGACGAGTCGTCAGACCACTTGCCACTCCACTTGGTCGCCGCCTCCCACGCGTTGCGCAGCCGCAGCAGCCGCAGCGGTGGTACCTTCTTCCGCCGCAATGTCGGCGATTCGATCGCGCGAGCTTCTAGCACTGCATAGGCGTAGCCCACAAAAATGCCCTTCTCCTTGTATGTGCTATGGGCAGAGCGCGGGTCACCGCTGCCGGGAGTGCTCAGTAGCACAAGGTGCCCGTTCTCGTAGTCGCGTACCATGCGAAGGAAAAACATATCGCTCTTCACCGGGTCCGTGGCACACTCGCGAAAGCGAGCGTCCAGCCGCGACGTAGGAAATCCGGTGAAGTCGCGAATTGCAAAGAGCGGATCGCCGCCGGCGATGTTGCTGTAGCTGTGATAACGCTTCGCATACACCTTCTCGAGATAAGACACCCACATCTCGCACGGCCCGTTGGCGCTGCGGGCGTAGCGCTGCTGCTTGCCCACCACGGGCAGATAGCTGTCGACGAGCACCGACCGCCAGAGACCGTCTTGGTTCAGCCAAACCCGGTACGCCCCAACCGCCTCGTCTCGCTGCGTCTCTTCGGAGCTGATGGGGTGCCGAAACATATCCTTGACGTAGTCCGGGCGTTCCGCCAGCGCCGCCATGGCGCTCACCACCCACGAATTGCCCAATTCGCCACGCTGTGTGGCAGAGGGAGTCACACGATGCCGAAACAGACGAATTTGACCCTTCAACGCGAGAGGCAGATACGCCTCCGGTCGCCTCCACCCGCTTGGCGCAATCAGACCTCGATCCCCGTCAAGCGAGTGCTGGCCAGGAGGGAAGGAGGGGTCTATGAACACCAAACGGTGTTTTTTGCACAACGCCAGCACATCCTCAGGATCTGTGGAGGTGTGGGTGAACCTCGCGAGCGTCATCTTGTTCCTCTCTAGCTCGGTGTTTGCCAAGGCTATTTCGCGTTGAAGGTACTCTTTTGAGAGCGGCTTGCCGTCGAAGTGACATCTGTACTTCGACTTGTCGCCTCGGGCGAACTCGATCGTCTCCATCGGATAGACAACCATGGAGATCGTCAGCTCGTTATCCTCGACGCTGGCGACGACGCGGTTCCTCTCATCCACCTCGCCGCCGCTCTCCGACGCAGAGAGCGAGGCGGTGATGGGCTCCATGTTCGACACAGGCCCGAAAATAAAGGTGGCATGCATTTCGTAGACGAACGTATCGTTATACAGAGCCCAGACTTTCTTCTTGGAATCGATAATCCGATAGAGAAAACCGCCCTTGAAGCACGGCGTAGCCTCGCCGTCAATGGACGGACCCCAGTTCACCCATGGCGTTGGTGAGCTCTTACTGGCATCCATTGGTAGCGGCTCTACTGAGTCCTCACGAAACTCATCGAACATGGCGGGCAGTTCTCCCAGAGCTTGCTAGGCTTTTTTTCTCTTTCCGCGATCAGCTGCGCA
Source organism: Leishmania major strain Friedlin (assembly GCF_000002725.2). Lineage (NCBI taxonomy): Eukaryota > Euglenozoa > Kinetoplastea > Trypanosomatida > Trypanosomatidae > Leishmania > Leishmania major. The sequence continues at coordinate 548,043 of NC_007261.2, read as the reverse complement.
CTGGCGAGCTCGTGCTCGTACGCTCTCCCTGTCTCCCCTGCCTCCGAGCCCTACCCAAGCAGACAAATGCTGAACCGCCTCCCCCCCCGTCTACGCCTCCGCCTTACCGTTGCCTATGCCCGCCGCCCCGTTTCGTCTTCCCCAACGAGTGTCCCTCTTACGAAGCACGAAACCACACTGGAGAGCGTTTCCGGACGGCGGCCTGCAGACCCGCGAGCTCCGGCGAGGCAGATGGACAAACAAAAAGGAGGGCTGAAGGTGCGCTAAGAGAAGCGGATGAAGCAGTCGTTTCACCAGCCGAGGAGAAACGAAGAAAATGGGAGGGAAGAGGAGAGAGCTCACATAGAGCAAGACAACGTCAGAAGCATACACAGCCGCGAAAGTAACCGCGGGAGAGACTGACAAAGCCAGATGCAGATGGAAACGAGTGAGACGGTGCAGGATGGGGGGGAGGACAACAGTAGTAACAAAAATAAAGCAAAAAAAGAAACAGGACAGAAAACAAATGTCCCATTCGGAAAGAGAGGGGGGTTGGTGTGCAATGGATGCAGCGGCGTAGTGGATATGTGCGTAAAGAGAGAGAGAGAACGGATAGGGTTTGGCAACACAAGTACTGTATTGAAGTGTGTGTCGGTCGGTGTATTGGGGGAGGGATGAAGGGATAAAGAGTCAGAGGAAAAGGGGGGAGGAAGGTGGTGGCTTGTCGGAATGTGGCTGCCGTGCGCTGCTTCGTGTGTGTGTGTGTGTGTGTGTGTGCGTGTATGTGTGGAGGCGGGAGGAAACGAGGAGACGAATCGCAAACGCTGCAACAAAGCGGAGATCATCACCGACTGCTGGAACGCGTCGCTCAGCCCCTGACGAACCCAAGGAAGAAGAGGAGGAAACGGAGCCAGAGACGCATGTCCGCGTGTGTGTCTCAACCACAACGTGTCGAGGCACGCGCACGGAGGCAATGGCGCACAATACACAAGAGGGAAAAGAAAACAAGCGCACGCGCTACTGAGATCTACACAGAATTGTAGCGAGCGCTGCCCTCTTTTCACCCGCCTTGTCTGGACGGCACGCAGACAATGCGAGGAAAGAAATGAAAACCGGGGAGGGGGAAGGGAAGGCCGAAGGGTTAAGTGTTCGGTCGGAGCAACCGCAGGAAAAGATCAAGGTATGCACTCGTATCAATGTCACGAAAGGGACGCATGTGGATAGAGGGAGAGGTGAGAAAGAGAAGAAAAGGGGTGGAAGCAAGTAGATGCACATACTGCCATCTCGAAGAGAGTGGTGCGAAAAACACGGTCCGCCTATGCGCGTCAGTGATGACATCAGCGGCGGCTCCGTCGCGGCAAAATCAGACAACAACCGGCCTCTAGTTCCGTAGGGTAGAGGGGGCACCGGAGAGAGGCAAGCAAGTCCAGCAAAAGGCGCATGTTCAACCTCATTCCCTCCCTGCAAGAAGTGAGCGGATCGCCTGAGCAAGGGAGGCCGCAGGGTCGCTGAGAGACGCGCAGATGTGACGCACACAGAGAGAGAGGTTACTTTCTTTCTGACCATGGAGACTACTGCGCACGCTCGGAGGCTCCCTACTTACTCTTCTGTTTTTCTTTTCTTAGTGCTACACTGCTCTCAAGCGATGGAAATAGAGCGCTTGAAAGAGGGAGGAACAGCGAATCCAACATAAAAAACGGGAGAAGAAGCTGAAATCAAAGATGGAGATGCAGAGCGGCAGCCGTGCTGAACGAGAAAACGGGCACTTCCCTTGTGTGAGAGGGACACGCATATGTATAACGGAAAAGAGCGCACCGCATACCTTATGGAAAGAGGGAGACATCCACGGAAAACGTAGGAGAAAGAAGTGCCAATACTAAGCCGCACCCACACACACGTAGACGCATGCACAGACGGGCAAAACGAGGGGAAAGTCACAAAGAGACGAAAGAAATGGGGTGGCTGCGCCTCCTCATCAGAAGAGCGCGGAACACAGCGAAAGAGGGAGAAATACAAACAGTAGCGCCCCTCACAGCATCGCTTTCACCTTAAAGAAACAAATCGTCGGAGACGAGAGAGAGAGAAAGTCACATGAGAAAGCAAAGAAAGAGACAAAAAAGCGTACCAACAGAGAGGAGTAAGTGCGACGGGGAGAGAGGCTTATGGCGAGCGCGTATCCACGATGAACAGAAACATGGAAAAGAGCGAGCGCACAAGCCAGCAGGATGCCACATAGTAGAAGCACAGACACACACACACACAAGCACACACCATGAGGGGAGTGAAGGAGAAGAGGGGGAGGGTATTGCTGCAGACCACATGAGTCGCACTCAACGGTGCGTGATGACCCACGCCGTGCGATCACCGCCTCTACACTCACAATTCTCCCCTATCCCCCACTCTGCGCTCCGAGCGCTAGCACACACAAACATGCACACACATATATATAATCTCTGAAGATGGGCATGAGCACACGCACGAGAACAAGAGAAGCACAAAGGACAGAACCAGCAAAGGGATAAACGCAGAAAAAACGAGGGTGTAAAAGCTCCTTTGCTGGGCGACCTTTCGAGCCTTCCCTTCCCCCCCACACCACCACCACCCTCTTTTCCCTGACCGCCCCACAAACGTGCCCCACCCCCCTCTCTCCTCTCTGTCTCTCTGGCTCTGTGCCGCTGTGCCTCATGCGAATCTCTGCCATGGATGTCGACAAAGCGCTAAGGCAGGCGAGACATCGACACACCGGGCACAAGTCAGTCCATCCGTTGCTTTGATCGCTCAAGGCTTCGAGTGGATCTCTCCTCAGAGGGGTCCGCACCTGTCGCCGCCGCTGCCGCCTTCAGGACGTCGCCAAAACAGAAAAAGCGCGGCGCAAGCCAAGGGGGGGGGGGGTCCAAGGCACTGGCGCACATCTGTCGCAGCGAGAGAGAGAGAGAGAAGGAATATTTAGAGGGAAGACGAGGGAGACAAGAAACCGCAAGCAGCGAGTGAAACACAGCAACGACGAAGAAAAAAAAAGAAAGCGATGACCGTGTACACAATCAAAACGAAAAAAAAGAGGTGATGCTTCACACATAGACATGCATAATCAGCACCTGACAGCATGAGGACGTGGGAAAGTCAAAGACAAGACACATAGATGGAGAAAAGACCAAACAAAAAAATAAGGTAAGAAACCAGAAATCGAAACTGGCACAGAGGCAAGTGAAAAAAAAAATAGCGGGAGATGAGAAGCGAATAGAAACGGTAAACGGCACGAGAAAGAAACAAGAAAAAAAAGCGAGGCGCTGAAAGGGGGAAACGAAAACGACGTAGGAGGAAGAGAGGATGGGCCGGAGGACATGGGCCGGTGCGGTGACAAGTGGAAAACAGGTGAAAGCTCTTTCCCTCTGGACCCTCCCTGGTACAACGAAACGAACGCCACGCCGGCCAGAAGCGCCAAAGGCACAGGCATGCCACCCGCGCACACGCGCCACCAACACACAAGGAAGGAAAAGCAAACAAGAAAAACGACACACATGCAGGGAAAATGGCGACAACCTCACCATAACGGAAAGAAGACCGAGCAAGAACGGCAAGGGCCGAGCGAAAACACGCAAAGAGGAGGAAAAAAAAAAGAAGGACATGAACTATGGTAGAGGAACAGAAAAAAAAGAGTGGGCGGGGCAGAGATAAAAAAAAGAGAGACGGGTGCGCGCGGCTCTCCATGCAACATTCGAGCCTCGCATGCTCCCCTTTGCTCTCGGTCATGCGGAAGGCAACAGCGATGCAAGCGCAACGCAGACGAAAAAAAAGACCCCGACAATGATCGAGGAGTGCTTGGGGGAGAGGCAGAGCGGGCGGGGCAGGACGATGGCGCAAGCGCCCGCAGGCAAAAAAAAACGGAGGCTTACGGAATGGAAAAGAAATGAGTCTTGCGCTTCGTCATCCCCGACCATCGCCGCCGCCACAACAGCCCCTTCTTCGTATGTCTGCGAAAACGCATGCAGGTGTGAAGGACAGAACGAATAAAAAACACCAACTAATCCGAGGCGCGTTTTAGTCGTCAGAAGTCTGGATGATCGTACCCACGTAGATGTCAGGGAAAAACTGCTTCGGGCCTTTTGCCTGGAACTCCGTCTCTGTGGCCACGGTCTCGCAGTTGAACTTCTGGAAGTTGTCGAAGATGCGGTTCTCCGGGGCGAGGGCGCGGAAGGCCACGCGGACCTCGCTCGTCTCCTTGCCGATCTCGTACGGGCACAGTAGGCCTAGCGTGAAGGGAAGCTTGGCGAACTGGCTCATGGCACGCGGCACCACGAGGTACGGCGAGTTCTCCGGCTTGAATTCGTAGAACATGCTCACGTCACGACTCTGCAGGAATGCGTACTCGGGCGACGGGTGGTCGTTGTCGAAGCCGCTGTTCAAGTCCACGCGCATCGGCGTCATCGCCCCCATGCCGTGCGCCACACTAATCATGATGGGGGCGTTCTCGCTCTTGTCGGTGCCACGCTTGTCTTCCTGTGAGAGAATAATGTTGATAAGCATCGGACGTGTAACGGAGATCTCCAGGCATGTCGTCGGCACGTTTTGGAAGAAGGTGCCGCGGATGCGGTAGTCGTACGTGGGACTCTGAATGAAGCACACGCCACAGCTGACAAAGTAGTCCTGCACGTCGGTCCACTCCATGAAAAAGGTGCCGTCATCGCTGCTGTCAAAGTGGAAGTAGTCTGCCACCTCCGTGTACTTGTTCCAGTTCTCGTCGCGCTTGTTCCACGGCCCATTCCAGTCCGAGGAGGACTGCGACCACGGGTTCCGCAGCTGCAGAAGGCGCAGGTCGTGCTCCTCGAAGTATCCTACGCGAATCACGGAGTAGGTGTGCCCCAGCAGCAGGCTGGACCTCTCGTACACACGCTCCGCCTGCACAGGGGAGCCGCAGCTGATGGCGCCGCGAGCCGTCATGATGGCTTCGCGGGTCGGGGTGGTGAACACAAGCTGGTAGCCCAGGTCACTGTAGTTCTTGAGGTGCGCGAACAGCTCATACGTCTCGTTGATGGTGCTCTCCACGAACGCGTTATCAAAGGAGGAGCACGGGAATCCGGACATGTCCTGCAGCGCGTGCAGCGGGTCTCCAGCGACGATGAAGCCGTAGCCGCCAAAGACCTTCGCGTACGCCTTCTGGAGAATGGAGGGCCACAGCTCGGCCGGATCGCCCTTGGAGCGGGCAAACTTTGGGCGGCCGCCAGCCACCGGCAGGTAGTCGTCGACAATCAAGCTCGTCCACCAGCCGTTCTTGTTCAACGTCACACGGTAGATCCCGCACTCGCGCTCCTTCTGCCCCTGCTCCACGCTCTCGGGGTGGCGGAAGATATCACGAATCTTGTCCGGGAACTCAGACAACGCTGCCATCGCGCCCGTCAGCCACGAGTCGCCCAAATCGCCCTCGTCGATGTTGGATGGGTGGACGCCGTTGCGAAACAGGCGCGCCTGCCGGGCGTTCTCGTCGGAAAGGAACATACCCGGGCGCTCCCACGCCAGCACCTTCAGTTTCATGAGAGAGCCGATCTGCAGCGACTTCTGCTCCGGCGGGAAGGCAAAGTCGACAAACTTGATTTTGCTCTGCACGCACTTGCAAACCATGTTATCAGTCGTAGCGTTCTTGTCCACAGCGTTGTACAAGGTCGCCGTCTCCTGTTTGATGAACTCGTAATCCTGACGAGCCATGTCCTTGAGGTAGTCCTCCGTCAGCGGCAGAGCACGAATGCTGCTAGTGAAGCCGTTTACCTGCCCCTCCACAAACAGCTCCGTCTCCATTGGGTACACCGTCACAGTAGCGCGGTAGGATCCGTTCTCCAGCTTCACCATCTCTGTGTTCTCCAGCGCACGCAGGGAGGAGTTGCGGCCAAACACGATCTGCACATTCATCTGTGTATGGGTGGTGTCATTGTAAAAGGACCAGCGGTTGTTGCTTTTCTCCACAATGCGGAAGAGAAGGCCGTCTTCGAAGCACGGAGTTGCATCGCCCTTGTACACCGGCTCGCCGTACCGGTAGTCGTTGGGGCCGTACTTCTTCCGTACGACGGAACCCTCATCGAACTCGTCTACCTTGCCGTTCATGGCCGTCATCGCCACCACTGTTTCTCTGTACAAGGAAGCTCTTGAGATGCAAAAGGATGCACCTGGGCGAAGCAAGAAGGGTTGAAGGAGACGACACTGTTTTGAATCGCTGCAGCTGCTTCTAGACAAACTATGAAGGCCACAAAAATACGCGCGGCAGAGACGGCCTTTTGCTGAGGAAGGGTAGTCGACGGTGAGGGGTGATGTGCGAAAAAAAAAGGATGCCAAAAATGAAGAAGCGAAGACAGGAAGGCAAGAGAGCGACTCTTCCTTCTTTGTGAAAAGGACCCGTACAAGAGATGCAGAAGCAATAAAAAAAAAATATATATATAGACCAGTGCAAGTACACGTTTTCCGGTTCTGGAAAAGAAAGTCCATAGCGTTCAGATTATGAAGACGATGAATTTGATGTGTGGGGTGAAAGGGAAAGGCGGCGTTGCCATGAGACGTCACGCAGTTACGCGAGCCGTGGAGGAGAAAGAAGCGAGGACACAGAGGTGGGAAAGTGCAAGGAGTACATGTTCGGCAGAAACTATGGAAGAGCGTGGCACGTAGTGAGGCGGAGAGACTGCAACAGAGAAAAAAAGAAAAACTTGCCCTTGGTGCTTTGTCGCAGGCGCTGTCCAATATGAGGGACAGGGAGACACACACGCAAAGGGAAGCTGGGCGAACTCAGCGCCTCCGATCGGAGAACGTCTCGACCACTTTGCGAGGTGCCCCGAACCGCGACGACACCGAGAGTCAGTCGCGTATTCTTCTTTTCGGGTCGTCATGCTTCTGATGCGCGCTTGTCGACATCGCCGACTCAGCAACGTGTTTGATTTTCGTTCGGCTGCTCAGCATCCAGCCTATATTCGTAGTAAAGTGGGAGGAAGAAAGGGATGGGGAAACGTATCTGTATTTTTCGATTGTATAAATACAGGTGAAGCACGCCTTTGGGGAGACAGGAAAGAAAGAGATGAATGTCCTGTCCCTCTACGGAGGCGAAGGAAAAAGGCGAAGAGACGAACCTGGCCGAGACACACAAGAGAAAGACAGTGAAGGCAAAGCAAAGTGCCCTGCTTTGCGGTAGAAGAAACAGGGCATAATTTAGTTGCCTCCTCGTTGTTCCTTTGATAGAAGTGTGTACGCGCGATAGAGGTCAGAGAGTGAAACAAAACAAAAGGGAAAGGGAGTTCGAGCCTAAGCGTAGGAGAAACAAACAAACGAATACAGCATGGTGAATGGGTAACTATGTCGGTGGAATAAGGGGATAAAAACATTGACGAAAAAAAAACGGATAAAGCACGGTCAATAGGCAAAACGAAACAGAGAAGGAAAGAAGAGGGGGTATGCCGGTGGACATCGAGCCGGTGCTTGGCTTCAACGCGGCGCTTTCGCTCTCTCTTTTGTTACCTCGTTGGCCTTGATGCAGGCTTGTGCGGCAGCGCTACGAGAAGGAATACAGGAAAAGAAGGTGGTCCTGCTCGCGTGAGGCTCCTCGTCGCAAGACTTTTGTTCTCACGAAGTGGAGTCACTCACTTTGTAGTGCAGAAGAATGGCACGGAAGGTGGAAAAAGAACACTAATACATCCCGTCGGGCGCAAGTTCACAAGTCATCGCAGAGCAAAAAACAGGAAAAGGGGGGTGCCGTCGGCCCACACGTCATCCTGGCCCTCTTGTAAAGTAATAATGAACAATAAAAGCGGAGAGCAGCTAATTTAACTTACGAGAAAGGAAGAAGAGATATGCAACCGGTGTGTCTCAAATGCAATAGGGCTCGATGGCGGAAGAGAAAGACCTCCATCCTACGCCAATGGAACGCCAGAGAGAATGAGAGTCACGCAAAAAAAAAAAGGGGGGCAAACAAACAGCGCCACAAGAGCTGTCAGCGTCAGTACATCACTATCAGGGAAGCAAAAGCGCCGACTTCATCGAGACCACACACTGGCGATACGAGCCTCCTGCAAGGATCACGAAGAAGGGAAAGATGAGCTCTGCCGTCATCGTCGTCATCGACAGCCGCCAGCGAACAACACGTGAAACGCCTTGACAAATCGCTGTGGGGAGACGCGCGTCTGCAAACAGCGCGGGGATCAGGTGAAGGTCTCAGAGGTGCTAGATGAACACAAGAGGCAATATCATCCCCCACACGAAACAACAAAAAAAAAAACGGAGCACCACATCCCAGCCTGTAAGCACTAAGGAAGCAAACTCCTGTCTGAAAAGCAGAGGACAATTTTGAAAAGCTCAATATTAAGTTCGACTCCACGTCGATAACCCGCCTACGTCAGGTTACCACAATGAAAAGTGGCCTCGTGAAAAAAGTCTTCGCGCTGCGGTGAGCAGTCGACAAGCGCGCCTGGTGCCGCCAAGGAAGCGACGCGTGATACTCGACACCACATCAAGCACTCTGGCGCGACTATCTGCAAGTCCCGCGACAGAAGGTGCAGAGTGGGAACCCTTTCCGCCTTCCCTCATCGCATCCCTGACTGTGGTGTTCCGCTCAGCATTCAGCAAGACGTCTCACGTTACAAGAAGTCTTAAAGCCTTCCGATAGCCCATGGCAGTTCGAGAAACAGCTAAGAGTCTCCCGAGGTACCAAATCAGTTCTCAGGAGTTGTGCATCTCCCCACAGAGTACCAAAACCCCACCTCTACATCACCTCCTCCCCCATCTGCGTCATCGGGAATGCCTCGCCCGGCGCGCGCTTCTGGTACTGCACCGGTTGCTCCACCTCCATCAGCTCCGGCTCGAACTTCGGGAAGTTCTCGAACACGCGGTTGCCAGCGTCCAGGCGCTTGAACTTCACGCTCACGTCGCCGTTGCCGACCTCCTTGTCGCAGATCATCCCCAGAACGTACGGTACAGGCTCCACCGGGTCATCCGACGGCATGATGCGCGGCACGACAATGTACTTCCCAGCGTCCAGCTTGTGGATCAGTGAAACGTCGCGTGCCTGCAGAAACATCCACTTGTCCGACGTCGGCCGCGCGCCGTTCGCCGAGGAGTTCATGACGACCTTGTACATGCCGTCCTCCACGGGCTCCGCAATGCTGATCATCACAGGCTTGTACTCCAACGCGTTCACCTGGCACCGCTTGTCGTCCTGTGAAATCACAAACGTGAAGCACGTAGGCGACCGCACCTCGATCTCCAGCACAGCGGACGGCACGCCTTCCGTGAACACGCAGTTCATGCGGTAGTCGTACGCCGGCTGGTGCGTGAAGCACACGCCACCACCGTTGAAGTACTTCCGCGCGTCCTTCCACGACATCCAGAACATCCCATTCTCCGCCTTCTGGAAGTTGCATTCCTCCGCGATGTCCGGGTTCGCGTCCCATTTTGCGTCGTCGTTGCCCCAGTTGCCGCTCCACTCCACGCCGCGCCCCCACACGTTGCGTACCTTCACCATCTGCAGGTCCTTGCTCTCGATGTGCTTCGCCTCCAGGATCGTGTACGCACACCCGGTCACAAGCCCCACCTGCGCGTACGCCTCGCACAGCTCCTGGTCTTTGTCGTGCGGCCCGCGCCCGGGCGTGCTGCAGATCACCGTGTACCCTGCAGCAGTCCCGTGCACAAGGTCGCTGAACAGCTGGTCGCTCGCCTTGTCGTCCGTCAGCGAATCGTCGAAGCGCATCGTCGAGAACCCGGTCATGTCCTGCAGCGCGTGCAGCGGGTCGCCGGAGCAGATCCTCGCGTAGCTGCCGTGCAGCTTCGCGTACGCCTTCTCCAGGATCGCAGGCCAGATCTCCGCCGGGTCCGTCGCGCTCTTCGCGTACTTCAGCTTGCCGCCGGACACAGGCAGGTAGCTGTCCACCAGCACGCTGCGCCACCACCCATTTTTGTTGAACGTCACGCGGTACGCGCCGACCGCGTGCTCGCGCTGTGCCGCAGCCTTGCCCTCCGGGTGGCGGAACATCCCCATCAGCCGCGCAGGGTCCTCCGACACCGATGCAACAGAGCAAATCACCCACGAGTCGCCGAGGTCGCCAGCGCCCACGCAGCCGGGCCTCACGTTCGCGCGGAACAGTCGCACCTGCGACGCCATCTCCTCCGGCACGCACGCCTGCGGCCGCGCCCACGCAAACGGCTTGAACGGCTTGCTCGCGCCAGCTTCCAGCGACGCCTGGCACGGTGGGAACTCGGGGTCCACGAACGGGATCCCGCTGTCGATGCACGCCTGCAGCACGTCCTCCGCGTTGTCGCTGCTCGTCACCTGCTGGATCGCAGCCACCTCGTTGTTCACCAGCTCCTCCGTGATCCCGCGGCGCGCATTGTGGTAGTCCTCCGTCAGTGGCACAGCGCGCAGCTTGCTTGTGAACCCGTTCGCAGTGCCCTGTAAAAACATCTCAGTCTCCGTCGGGTACACGACCACCTCCATCACGTATTGGCCCTCTTCGTTCTGCCGCAGCGTCGTGTTCTCCAGCGCCTGCAGCTTCGAGTGCTTGCCAAATATGAACTGCACATGCATCTCGTACTGCAGGCTGTCGTTGTAAAACGCCCACGTCTTCGCCTTCGGGTCAATGATCCGGTACAGCAAGTTCGGCTCGTCGAAGCACGACAAGATCTCCCCCTTGCAATCCGGCTCGCCGTGCTTGAACACGCTCGCGTCCTCGTTGCCCTCCTTACCCTCGCCCTCGTATACCGGTGCCATGCACGTCGACAGCTCGAACTCATCGTCGCTGCCGTCACGCAGGTCATACTCCACCGCCTCCCAGCGAGCGACGCTCTTCACGTTGCGCGTCCGCGGCTTCACGATCGCGCTCGGCGGCGTAGCGGCAGCGGCAGCGGCAGCATGCGGCGCAGGCATCGAGGGGGCGTGAGCGTTGTCAGGGGCCACCACTTCGTACGCGTGCTGCGGAGCGTCATAGTTATTGCCGGTCTCTTCCGGGTACTTCTGGGGAGCCTCCTCCTCGTAAGCCTGCTGCGGGACTACTTGAGCCTCGCTGCCCGCCAAGTAATATTGAGGAGAGTGGGGCTCCTGAGCTAAGTACTCGGCACGCTCTCCCTCGTCAGCCTCCTTGGTGACATAAGTGTTCATCGCTGCGTCCTGGGGCTTGGAGGATAGCGTTGGCTGCTCTTCACCGAGCTCTCGCCACTCACCTGCTGTGCCGTTGTGCGACATGGTTGGTGTGTTTGGTTTCCTCTTGGGGGAGTCGAAAACTAGTTGTTGTTTGGAGACAGGTCTGGCAGACTGCAGTTCGTCAAAGGTGGGGAAATGGAAAGAAAACAGTTTGGCGAGTTCGGTTTGTTTCGGGCTGCTCTGTCAGTGACGCCAAAGCGCGATGCGAGAGAGGCTCATAAACCGAGGTAGGAGACAATGATGATCTCAAGGAAGAGGTTTGGGGAGAGAGCAAATACTTTTTTCTAGTTCATGAGAATACGTAGAGAGAAGGTGTGCGAGCCAGGGGAAAGAGAAATAGCTGAGAGACTCTTCCGTCGCTACCGAGAGCCAGAAATCATAGACTAGCCGAGGCGAGTAGAGAGGGAGTAGTCGAGGACAGAAGTTGTGGGCGCATTTGCCAAGCGCAATGTGCGCAACTTTTGTGCCCGTGAATGCGCTCAAAAGGCTCCCCCCCCCCATCGCCTCTGGCTTGCTGTAAACGTATTCGAATGTGTCAGGCGTGGGGTAGAGAGGGCTCCACTGTCGGTTTACGTCGATGGTGTTACTCGAACTTCTTCGTTGCTGTTGGTTTTTGATCTTGCTTTTTTGGAAGAAGCCAAAGCTGCTTGCTTGAGACCGATGAGTAGGGGGTCGAAATGGCCCTACACAGAGTCGAGAAAATAACCCCGCCCGCACTAGCCACGTATAGAAAAAGGGCGTAAAGAGGAACGGAAGGTGGGTAGCTTTCATTCTTTCTATTGAAACTGGGAAAGAGAAGCAAAGACCTTCTTCCTTTTGTCGTACCGTTCGGTTCATGTGCGCGTGCGTTTATGTGTGCGGTCGTCACGTATCATGAGCATGGACTCTTCACGTAATCCATCTCGCTTTGTTTTTCACCGCGTTTGCGTTCGGTGAACCATGTGGGAAAAAAGACAAGTCCGAAAAAAAAGAGTGAAGAGAGGCATTATATCTAGTCTGCGTCTTTGCGTCCCAATTGTCAAAGATGTTGCCCCGCCGATACTCTTCTTGTAATGCCGATCCAGCACGCCTTTTCATCTTTTCAAAAGAGTACAAAACATGTTCACATTAAACAACGGAAATCAGTACCATCGAAAGTCCGCGCGCATGCAGGCGCACACGCATAAACACGCACTCTCGCATGCAAACGTATGAAAGGGAAAAAGAAAATAGGCAAAAGCAGAAGGTTCATAGTATTGCGAAACCAAAAATAAAGGAGAGAAAAAAGAAGAAAACGTATCAAGGGAATAAGCCAAGCGCCTGCCTGTCGACACAGAAGGGTGTGCGTCTCATCAGGCAAGCACTTCGTCCTCCACTCTAAAACTCTTGTACTCCTCTCTTCGAATCGCACTCTTCCTTCTACGCAATGACGCACTCTCTGGCACTTCTGCCTCTGCGTTTCCACCTCCTGGGGAAACTGGTGAAGAAGTCTTCAAACACGTGAAATGAGGAAACCAGATTCAGCAATGAGAGGGGCGGCTGAAAGAATGTGCGCATACGATGAAGAGCAGACAAGATAGAATAGCACGTGAGCTGGGAGTGTAAGCACCTGGACGTGCATTGTGAAGGGCAATCCTGCTCCTCTTTGTTTTTTTTCCGCTTTTCCCCCTTCAATCCAGTGCCACGAACAAAGAAGGTACAATAGAGTACGATCCACATCTTTATGGACCGCTAGCGAACAAAGAATCAAAGTTAGTTGCATCACCTCATCGAACGGATATATCCATGCCATTCTTACTGGCGTTTCCTTGAGGGACTAACGAAAGAACAGAAGAGCATTTCCGTTTCTTGAGCTTCTTTGTTCATTTCCTCCGCAAACTGCAGAAGAGAAAAACTGCTGGGTGACAAAGGAAGGAAAGACAGAAAACCAAGGCGTGATGGTGGCAGAAGACGACGACCAAACAAAAAAGGCGTAGATGGGAAAAGCAAAGCAAAAATAATAACAGTCATAAAAAAGAGAATGAGGCGAAATACAGGAAAAATAAGCTACACACAAGGGGAACAGGGAAACCGAGACTCTAAATGAGAGAAAAAACATTTGGAGAGAATCAAGTAGGGAAAAGAGGGAGACTAGAAAACAACCGCGACGTCCAAAGCAGGTGCGCTGCGTCTGAGAGGTGAATTCGAGATAAACCAGCAACACTTGATATCGGTTTCGCCGTCACAGTCCAGCAACTCCTTGTACCGTTGTTGGTGTTGTTTCTCCTTGCAGATACGGAGCCCGTGAAAAGTACCAGAGGACCACCAGGCCGTACACGCCTCGAGGGGGAAAAAGGGGGCACACACAAAAATCAATCAAAAACAACAAAAACGAAGACAGTGTGCTTAGCTATGTACATGCGCACATGGTTCAGAGCCAAAAGGAGGAAAGAGAACCACAATCGGGAACAATGTACTCACACACCCACTCCTGTTGTTGTTGCCCTACCTGTTCCCTGCTAGCAACTCCATGCGTGCGTCATACAGTGGTTTCGAGTGAAAAGAACGTCGACGCTTGTAAGCGTCCGCCACAACAAAGCGGCATCTGCAACGCCATCAGAGCTGTATACGTTCCACTTCAACCACCCCCGCTTTCCGTTCCATCTCAACGTGTTGCAACACGTCTGGCATGCTCCACATCAGATACGCAAAAGCGCAAAAAAAAAAAAAACAGAGAGGCACCAAACAAAAACTATGCTACGAGGGTGAGCTCCTACACCGTCTCCCTTGCCGGGAAACCAAGGATATCTGCGCAGATCAATAGCGTCAGAACTTTTGTGTTTCTGCTCGCCTCACCGACAACCCAGCTATCGTGAGGACGGAGCACACAGCTACACCTCCTCCCCCATCTGCGTCATCGGGAATGCCTCGCCCGGCGCGCGCTTCTGGTACTGCACCGGTTGCTCCACCTCCATCAGCTCCGGCTCGAACTTCGGGAAGTTCTCGAACACGCGGTTGCCAGCGTCCAGGCGCTTGAACTTCACGCTCACGTCGCCGTTGCCGACCTCCTTGTCGCAGATCATCCCCAGAACGTACGGTACAGGCTCCACCGGGTCATCCGACGGCATGATGCGCGGCACGACAATGTACTTCCCAGCGTCCAGCTTGTGGATCAGTGAAACGTCGCGTGCCTGCAGAAACATCCACTTGTCCGACGTCGGCCGCGCGCCGTTCGCCGAGGAGTTCATGACGACCTTGTACATGCCGTCCTCCACGGGCTCCGCAATGCTGATCATCACAGGCTTGTACTCCAACGCGTTCACCTGGCACCGCTTGTCGTCCTGTGAAATCACAAACGTGAAGCACGTAGGCGACCGCACCTCGATCTCCAGCACAGCGGACGGCACGCCTTCCGTGAACACGCAGTTCATGCGGTAGTCGTACGCCGGCTGGTGCGTGAAGCACACGCCACCACCGTTGAAGTACTTCCGCGCGTCCTTCCACGACATCCAGAACATCCCATTCTCCGCCTTCTGGAAGTTGCATTCCTCCGCGATGTCCGGGTTCGCGTCCCATTTTGCGTCGTCGTTGCCCCAGTTGCCGCTCCACTCCACGCCGCGCCCCCACACGTTGCGTACCTTCACCATCTGCAGGTCCTTGCTCTCGATGTGCTTCGCCTCCAGGATCGTGTACGCACACCCGGTCACAAGCCCCACCTGCGCGTACGCCTCGCACAGCTCCTGGTCTTTGTCGTGCGGCCCGCGCCCGGGCGTGCTGCAGATCACCGTGTACCCTGCAGCAGTCCCGTGCACAAGGTCGCTGAACAGCTGGTCGCTCGCCTTGTCGTCCGTCAGCGAATCGTCGAAGCGCATCGTCGAGAACCCGGTCATGTCCTGCAGCGCGTGCAGCGGGTCGCCGGAGCAGATCCTCGCGTAGCTGCCGTGCAGCTTCGCGTACGCCTTCTCCAGGATCGCAGGCCAGATCTCCGCCGGGTCCGTCGCGCTCTTCGCGTACTTCAGCTTGCCGCCGGACACAGGCAGGTAGCTGTCCACCAGCACGCTGCGCCACCACCCATTTTTGTTGAACGTCACGCGGTACGCGCCGACCGCGTGCTCGCGCTGTGCCGCAGCCTTGCCCTCCGGGTGGCGGAACATCCCCATCAGCCGCGCAGGGTCCTCCGACACCGATGCAACAGAGCAAATCACCCACGAGTCGCCGAGGTCGCCAGCGCCCACGCAGCCGGGCCTCACGTTCGCGCGGAACAGTCGCACCTGCGACGCCATCTCCTCCGGCACGCACGCCTGCGGCCGCGCCCACGCAAACGGCTTGAACGGCTTGCTCGCGCCAGCTTCCAGCGACGCCTGGCACGGTGGGAACTCGGGGTCCACGAACGGGATCCCGCTGTCGATGCACGCCTGCAGCACGTCCTCCGCGTTGTCGCTGCTCGTCACCTGCTGGATCGCAGCCACCTCGTTGTTCACCAGCTCCTCCGTGATCCCGCGGCGCGCATTGTGGTAGTCCTCCGTCAGTGGCACAGCGCGCAGCTTGCTTGTGAACCCGTTCGCAGTGCCCTGTAAAAACATCTCAGTCTCCGTCGGGTACACGACCACCTCCATCACGTATTGGCCCTCTTCGTTCTGCCGCAGCGTCGTGTTCTCCAGCGCCTGCAGCTTCGAGTGCTTGCCAAATATGAACTGCACATGCATCTCGTACTGCAGGCTGTCGTTGTAAAACGCCCACGTCTTCGCCTTCGGGTCAATGATCCGGTACAGCAAGTTCGGCTCGTCGAAGCACGACAAGATCTCCCCCTTGCAATCCGGCTCGCCGTGCTTGAACACGCTCGCGTCCTCGTTGCCCTCCTCACCCTCGCCCTCGTATACCGGCGCCATGCACGTCGACAGCTCGAACTCATCGTCGCTGCCGTCACGCAGGTCATACTCCATCGCCTCCCAGCGAGCGACGCTCTTCACGTTGCGCGTCCGCGGCTTCACGATCGCGCTCGGCGGCGTAGCGGCAGCGGCAGCGGCAGCATGCGGCGCAGGCATCGAGGGGGCGTGAGCGTTGTCAGGGGCCACCACTTCGTACGCGTGCTGCGGAGCGTCATAGTTATTGCCGGTCTCTTCCGGGTACTTCTGGGGAGCCTCCTCCTCGTAAGCCTGCTGCGGGACTACTTGAGCCTCGCTGCCCGCCAAGTAATATTGAGGAGAGTGGGGCTCCTGAGCTAAGTACTCGGCACGCTCTCCCTCGTCAGCCTCGTCGGCCCCAGGGGTCTCGTGCTCCTGAGTCTCGGAAGCCTCAAGCGGGACGACATCCTCTGGGCACTCTTCGGCCTGCTGTGTCTTCTCAGATGGCGGTTGAGGTTGCTCTTCATCGCCCAGGTCCTGACATTGAACAGGTCCATCTGCGGCTCCGTCAGCCTGCGCCTCTGTCGGTGCGGCCTCGTTGCAATCTTCAGCCTGCTCCTCTGTCGGTGCGGCCTCGTTGCAATCCTCAGCCTGCGCCTCTGTCGGTGCGGCCTCGTTGCAATCCTCAGCCTGCGCCTCTATCGGTGCGGCCTCGTTGCAATCCTCAGCCTGCTCCTCTGTCGGTGCGGCCTCGTTGCAATCCTCAGCCTGCTCCTCTGTCGGTGCGGCCTCGTTGCAATCCTCAGCCTGCTCCTCTGTCGGTGCGGCCTCGTTGCAATCTTCAGCCTGCTCCTCTGTCGGTGCGGCCTCGTTGCAATCCTCAGCCTGGTCAGGCGCGTCGGGGGTTTCCTGCTCCTGTGGAGCCTCCTCTTCGATCTCGGTCCACCGGCCCTCGTCGTTAAGCTGATCTTGAGACATCACTTGTTGCGCACAGGTTAAACAAGTTTGGTGGGTTCGGTGACACCGACTATCGTGTGAAAGAAGGTAGAAACGAGAGTAAAACCTTTAAGAGAAATGTTCCGATGTTCTCGATGTTCTTTTAGTTTACGTCATTGGTGGGAAAGAGTCGAAAGGTAGGGTGTTCAGATGAAAAGAGATGTTCTTGCTTTCTAGGGGATAGTGACGTTATATTAGTAGGCGCCTCTGGTTGCTCAAGCAAATGCGATCTAGTTTTTCATGGCCAGAAAAACAATACTTGGACATTAGCAGTTGCTTCAGGGTGAGCAGAAATGGACATACAAAAAAATAGCGCTGTTGTTCGGTGAGACCACATGTTTGCATAGATTGAGGTTACTCTTTTGAATTGTCGTTACAGCTGATTGTTCATATATAAGTCTACGTTAGAACAAGGTTGGTATTGCGAACAAGCGTCTGCAATTTTAAAAGTTCCTTTTGCCTCCCTGTTCTTGGCCTCGATAGCAAATCAAAAATATTCGTTCAACTACGAAAGATGAAGAAAAGCGGCAACAAAAGTCAAAAGCGATGCATTTTCTACAAAAGATAACTGTCAATAGAAAACCGTGAAACGATGTGGCACGCTCGAAACCAATCAGCGGCACCAACTGGCTTTTTACGAGACTTTCTGAGAGCCGCCAGAATAGAAGCTGCTCCCTACTAGTAAAATATGTGCGTGCAGTGGGAAAACAGGCACGTTGGCATCTCAGTAAACAGTAGCTCTCAACCGATAAATATATTATGGGATGCTTGGAAAAAAACGGTAGATTCTCGGTGATAATTGATGGTCACTGAAACACGCAGCATAACGTGCTCACTTCCATGTACATCATACTGTTTGTGAAGTCAATTGAGCATCCTGTGCCTGCATTCACTTCGATTTTTTCAAACCGAAACACAGTACAGCGTGCATCAGTCATCACGCACTTCATTGTAAACCTCATGAATAGCTGCTTCTTCCTTCGATCTGCAATATATAGTTTTTTCTTATCTTTTGGTTACTCGTTTCACTTCCCCTTAGGCCAAGCGCAGAAAGATAACAAGTGTCCGAAATGTGAAAAAAAAAGCAAACTTTTATATGCCGCAGAGCGCCCGACGTGCTTTATTGCAAATTCACCGGCATTCATTCGTGAAGAAAAAAGTGCAAACAGCAATTATCGAGTATCACAAAGCCATCAATGTCAAAAAAAAGGGGTCGTCCCTCGCTACTCTTTTTGGTTAGCTACAAAAAAAAGGCAGTGAGCAGGTAATTTATCTCTACAAGCAGCATCCGTCATTTGAACAAAATGCAAAGCTTTCTTTATAGGTGTGTGTGTGATGGCTCATGGGTTGATCTTCACAGACCAACAGAGCCTCACGACTCAAGCTACGTGCTTCTGAAGGCAACAAAAAAATCAAAATTTTACCTTCAGGATAGTACTTCTGCATTGCGATGACGTACAGAGAAGCCGCGACCACAGAACAACTGTTACCCGGCACGTCCAGCGCCACAGATATTATGCGCTGAACACCACTCGGCCAGGCCTGTCACAGGCCCTACATCGCGTGGCGCGAAGCAGCCCTAGACACGCCTCACCGCCGCTCCCGCATCATGCCGGTCGCCGCCTGGCGCATCCTCCCCTCGCGGTGGCTCCGGCCTCCCCACACCGCTGTAGGCAGCGCGAGGGCCGGGGGGTGGGATATGCGCTCGCGTCACGCTGGCGCTCTGCCTATCATATGGATGGCGCAGACGTGTTCGCTGACCCAGGTCGCTCCGATGCAACGCCATCCAGGACCTGACCGTGTCACTACCAGAGGTGGTTCTGCATCTGGCAGGGGATAGGCCTGGGGAGGGCTGCTTGGCTTCACCACCCAGTGCGTGGGTAGTGGACCCTGAGATATGACGCACTGAGCGGTGTCCCCTCGTCGTCATAGATGCAGCCAGTCACACAGAAGAGCGAAATTTAGGTGAAGTGCGTGTATACGAGCTTTTTTTCAGCATTGATATTTTCAAGCAATATAATCCCACGGGAAAGAAAACAACTATCTTCAAGAATTGTGTTTCAAAAAGAAATGTTTTTCGACGCCTTTATTCGAAAGATTTGCTTGGTTTCTCAATTTTGGAAAAGGCCGAAAACCAGACACAATTGGTAAAAGATTTTCTCGTATTTCTTGTCATGCAACAACTTTCAAATGTTGGTGACCGCGCTGCAAGGTGCAGCTGCTTTATAAAATTGAATGAAAGAAAGACAATTAGTAAACAGGAAGTTGATCACTTAACGGGAAGCGCATCGTGTAATGTCACAAACGTGGAAAACGAAATCCTATATATCGATCGATTTGAACAAGTTAAACGGTAGTAGCTTGCAGCACAGGACGTTAGCAACGAAAAAGCACTTACAATCGAGCTTAAACTCAAAATCTGTGGAATTTAAGGCTTGTTTCTACACACTGAAAAAAAATGGTGCTAGTCACCAATACGGGAACTTTCGGAAAAAATCAAGTAATTCACGATCACCGGCAAAACGCGGGAGAATAGCGAGAAAAAAATCCTCAGCGAACTTTCCCAGCGCCGCATACAACATTGGAAACTCTTTTCGAAAAGTTGTGCTTTGAATGCAATCCGAAAACGGCCCATAGTTATATCTACTGCGAAACAAAAGCGTGAGCGTCCTGTTTGATTTACAAAATAAGAGCTGAGATCTTCTTTGCTTCACAACTATGATCGTCCTGCTGTTCTTGTCTCTGAGAGCCAGAGAATGTGACCCCAAAGACGAAAACGATGAATAAACCTTACTATTCGATGAGAGCACGAAAGTGCGCGAACACAAGTGCCAGCAAATCGGAACGCACTACACCCAGCCTGAGTGTTTGCCTGACAAGGAGCTCTCTACACAAGAAACAATCGATGACGCAGACTGAAAACTTTTTCAGTCGACTGTTTTTCGATGAGTACTCTCTATTGTAGACGCAATCCCGCCATATCCACAAGTCGACCTCACTGTCAAGGGCGTAGCAGTCTTTTCTCCGTCCGCGCGCTTTAACTCCTGTATTTCTCAAGTATAGCAATAGCGAGCAAACACCTACTCAAGGCGCAGGAAAAAGCGACTCTCGAGGCGCAGAAGCTGTTTCGATAAACAAGTCTCTTTCTCTTGAACCCTGTTCTTCGAACTGAATCGCTTCTCTATTTTGAGATAGTCGGCACCAGCTCAAAACCTTGCGTGATCATAATGAAAAATCGATGCCTTAAACACAGTTGATAAAAATGCGGTTGTAAATCTACATTGCAGAACTGTAAACGAATACCCGCAGAGCGCACAGCCCACGCTATATATATATATATATATATATGTGTATATGCTTCCGTCCGCCCACCGCATTGCTCCATGGAAACTTTTGCATTGCAGTGGAATCAGCACATGAAACTTTTTCCGCGAAAAAAAAACCTGCACAAGGAGTTGAAGGGAAAGATACTCTCCTTTCACAACAAATGGGCTGCTAAGTTACACTGCTATCCAGGCCTCACGCCTAAAATTACAACTGACACGTTCAGCATCTCAGACCCTCTCCTCGTTCCCGATTGAATCAGCCCTTCACAACAGCCCGCAAACATGACTTTTATCGGCGCAGTGAGACCACGGTATACCACTCTGCGTTGCCCCCCTCACCCAACAAACACACACCACCTCCTCCAGCCTCCCTGTCGGCCTGATCCCCCCACTTCACACAAGCCATCCGTCATACCGACCCCAAGCGACAAGACCGAGCACCAAGCCGTCTCCCGAGAAACGGCTTTACTTGAGGCCCTTTCTCCAACCAGCGCCCTAAAGGCCAGCACACACGCCAGAGCGCACCCGCTAGCTTCACCTCGTTTTCTCCGCATAGAAAGCCCCCGTCGCAAATACGAACTCCGCAGCCTTCATCTACTTCCATTTTCTTTCCGGCTAGTACACCCCATGAAAGGGGACACCTTCGAAAGTGCCACAACAAACCACAGCATCTGCGACGTTTCAACCCCCCTCTCCACCCACCGACCCCCAGAAAGGGCGAAAGGGAAACGCACCCACTTTCTGCCAGAAGTCAAGCGGACGCATTGCTGCCGATATCAGCTGTCACGGGTCCTGGATGGCGTTGCATCGGAGCGACCTGGGTCAGCGAACACGTCTGCGCCATCCATATGATAGGCAGAGCGCCAGCGTGACGCGAGCGCATATCCCACCCCCCCCGGCCCTCGCGCTGCCCACAGCGGTGCGGAGAGGCCGGAGCCACCGCGAGGGGAGGATGCGCCAGGCGGCGACCGGCATGATGCGGGAGCGGCGGTGAGGCGACCTGCGGAGAGAGAGGTGCGTGGGTCTAGTTGGGGGTAGTGGGCCGTGCTCCCCGACCGCTGGGTCGGCGCACTGTCCTAAAGCATGTCCGCCCCTTGTTTCGCGCCACGCGATGTGGGGCCTGCGACGGGCCTAACCGGGTATTGTCTAGGCATGCCCTGAAGTAGAATAAACGTAAAAGAAAGAAGCCGAACAGAACGACTTTCCTGGGTGAAAAATGCCCTGTAAGTCTATTCGATTGGCGAAGAAGAACGGTGCGAAAGGAAGGGGAAAAATCAAAACTTACAGACGTTTTTAACCTTGCCACAGAAATCGTCACGGCAAAGTTTGCTGCAGTGGATTTTCACAAACCCGTCTGTAGAAGAGAAGTTCTACCAAGGAAACTGTGAAATTTCCTGCATTCATTCTGCTGTGCATAATGTGTGCTGAATAAGTATGCTTTTCTGCGCAGAGAAGCCGCGCGTTGGCTGTATATCAAAGACCCAAACGATTCGGCGTTTTGGCCAATTCGGTTCGGGGCCTGCGGCTTCATAGCGCCGATTTGCGGAAGCAGACTCCGGGCCTGAGAAGTTTTGGGTGTGAGAAAGCAACATTTCTGTGGGGCAGGGGGGGGTTGATGCGACAAATCGTCATTTCCACCGCCCCTGGTAAAGATGCATAAAAAAAGTTACAAAAGACCTCTGCATTATGAAAGCTGAAAAAAAAAGAGTTACAGTAATTTGCTGGTGCCAAGCTTTTCAGAAAGCAAAAAAAAAAATGACATATGCAACGATTTTACTCTGAAAAGTACGAAGTCCCCGGATAATCCTCACAATTAGTGTGGATATGCGCCAACTTGGGAACAAGCCCTCGTTCCCCTAGATTTGCCACAGCCACACCGCCAAAAATCATCAGAAAGCGCCGAAAGTCTCAAACAACCAAAGCAAAAGACGGAAATGGACCAACGCCAATGTTTTGGTACAACAGCTCATTGTTTGTGGCAAACACCGATGGGTGTGAGCACCGAGGGAAAAAGCGGAAAAATCGCCCTCACAGAAAATACTGTTGTGAAAAAAATGAGAGATTTTGGTAGACATTCTTCTTTTGGGCGTGGAACCCGGCCCCGCTTGCCGCTTTGATGGATCCTTTGGCTTCAATTGCCGAACCCGGGCTTGTATAAAGCAAATGCGAGTGAAGTTGGCGACATTCAGTTGAAGCAAACCGGCCCACCAGCCTTCATTATTTCTTGACGTTATTCAAAAAGCGCGCGCCGACCAGTCGTGATCCCAAAGGCCATTAAATAACGCAACCCCGGGTGAGAAGACCCCTGGCCCAACTTTGCTTCCCTTTCCGGAGGTCGACGTGAAGAATGCCAAAGCTGCTGAATTGATTTGCCGGCATTTTGTGTGAATATCCACAGGCCCTGTTTCAAGGTGAAAGGCGGCCGCCCTGTCATGCGGTGGTCTGCGTTTCGGCAATGCCCAGCGGGCTTTTTTGCGTCGCCGGGGGCGCCTGCCATCAACAAAGCCCCCGGCGCCCCCGAACATCTTCGTGTTCTGTTTCGCTGCTTGAAAGGCCGCAATCACATGTCACGGTAAGGTCCCAGCACAATTGTCTGGGCACGGCCTTTTTGGCTAAGTCGCGGCCCGTTTCCTCGTTTGTCC
This sequence comes from Leishmania major strain Friedlin, assembly GCF_000002725.2. NCBI lineage: Eukaryota > Euglenozoa > Kinetoplastea > Trypanosomatida > Trypanosomatidae > Leishmania > Leishmania major. Next base: position 525,140 of record NC_007261.2, on the reverse strand, counting down.
GTTGGCCGCTCGCCTTCGGTGTTTTCTCTGGTGTTGGGCCGCTTTGGGGGTGGCCCCTGCCCCCCACCCCCGCGAGGCGCCAAAGAGGCCCCGCCCACACTTTTCGAGGCCCAAAAATCAAAAGCCCGCCCGCTGCCTCAGGTTCTGCTGCCAAACGCCGTGTGGGAACCGGTCGCCCATGGCGGGTGGGGGATAACCCCCTTTTGCAAAGAGCAGGTGGCTGGCCCGGTGGGGACCTGGGGCGGTCGGGGTTGGAAAGCACAGCGGGCCGATTTCCTTTGAGAAGAATGGGCCGCTTTCCAAGGGTCTGCACCCCCGCCCCTGCCTCGTTCTGTAAAGCTTGGGTTTTTGGCGTTGTGAAAATGCTGGCTGTGTGATTCTTAAAGGGGTCGTAAAGCTGCTACAAACCCTGTGTCCCCTGGAATCCGGCAAGTGCCAAGAATTATCTGAGTAGAAATGATGGGGGGCTACTTTTTTTTCACGCCAGGGCCAAAAGCCAAAGTGGTGAGGGCGCCGCCTGCCGTTGAAAAAAGCCCGCGCTGCTTTGGTTATCTTTTTTTTTTTCGCCCCTGGGCGGCGGCGGCGCGCGGGGTCTATAGGGGGTTGGCCCATGTCGGCGCGAAAAACCGGCGCTGGGTGGCGGGGTGGTCGGCAAAAAAGGGGTCCTGGCCCCTGTTCGCCCCTGCCCGAGCGGGGCCAGCGGTTTGTTGACGCTCTGGTCGAATAGGGGTGGGGCTGTCGGGGTTCAGTTCGAAAAGGTATAGCCGCCTCAGCTTAATTGTGCCGTTTTGTGTCCACTGTTCCGCAGCCACCTTTCGAACGAAGAATGCTGCCTGCATTTGCGGGTGGGTGCCGGATGCCGCATCCGGGGTGCTAAACTTTTGGGGGTGGGTTGGGGGGCCGCGTGGCCTTCTTTTAGTGCGTCGCCCAGAGCCTTATGGGACAGGAACGGTTGAAGAGCCCCCTACGTATTCCCAGGCGCTTTTCTCAAAGTGTGGTTGTGAACGCGGGGGACCCGAAATGTGCCGTTAAAAGTCCAAAAGGGGCTTCCGGCTTTACTTGGGGCTTGTGTGAAAGGGTTTTTTGTGGGGGACCCGGAAAGGGGTCGTTTTCGGGAAGCTCTCCCCGTCGCCAAGGGTTTCCTGGGGCCGGCCAGCGCTTTTGATGCTTCGGGGGGGGGGTGCGTATGTTTTTGTCGGCGTTGGTGTTTTAGGCTAAGGGGCGCCCCCATCCTGTACAGGGACCTCTGCATTGGGCTTCTTTCGTGTGGGCTGTGGCTGTGCTTTCGGCTTGTGGGGTGGTGAAAATTTGAGATGATGGGCGGAGGCGTGGGCGTTGGGGGCGCTTGTCTGCTTCGGTGGCCTTGCGGAATTCCCCGCGGCCAATGGAAAAGGGGTCGCAAGCCCACGGCGCCGGCAAGGCGCTCGCTGGCCTCTTTTAGGGGGCTTTCGGGTGCTGTTGGGTTCCACGTGGGTGACGTCGATGGTACAACAGGGGCTGCCCTGGGTGTTGGGGGGCTTTTTTGATCTTGCTAGCGGGCGTCAAAGGCTTCCGCACCGGGGCCGCTGTTTGCCTGCCCCTTCGCCTGCTCGAATTCCAAACCCCCGCCGGCGTGGCTCACTCATTGTTATTCGATTCGGGCTTGTTTTGCTGCTGCCCGGGGGCTTCCACTCTTTTGCGCTGTGTCCCCTGACGCTACCGCGGGTTTTCGGCTGGCACCGCGGAAGGGCATTTGGCGGAGGTGATTCCGAACACCGCTTGCCTCCCCAAAAGTGTCTTTCAATGCCTTTATGGGTTTTTTGCCTGGACCGTTGTCAGCTGCTGGCTGTGGCCACCACGCTGTGTGTGTGTGTGGGGGGGGGGGCGACTGCTTCCAACGCCTTCGTTCGGGCGTTGCGGCAGGAAGGCGGCGCGTGTCGTTTTTTTGGCGGCCTGGCGTCCCCATGGGCCCAGGGCTCGGCCGGTGCGTTTTGTTTGTGGCGTGGTTTTCGGGTGGCGGGCTCTTTTCGCGGGGGTGGGGTGGGGGACACCCCCCCTTTTTCGATTCCAACCCACCGCGTGTTTCGGCTCGCTTGGGGGGAGGGTTGAAGGGGGGGGGCGGAAAGTCGATGGCGCACCTGCTGGCGGCGCGCCTGGCCGTTGTGTGTCTTCCGGGCGTCCTCTCTGAACGTGATCCCGCCGGGAACTCTGCTCTCGTCAAAGGTGGGCTGGGAGCGACCCACATCGACGATGGCGCGAAAAACGAGTTTCATGGCTTCGTGGTGCGGATGTGGGTTCGCCCGAGCTTAGTGAAGCACACCCCTCCTGGAAGTCTGCGTTTCAATTTGCAATAAGGTGCAGAGGATGCTAACGGCCGGGAGCAACTCTGGGTGCTGCATGGCTACGCACTGGCCTGGGCCGATCCCATGGGGAGGCCAGCCATGGTGCGGTTGGCGTCCTCGGGGAAGATGCGGTAATTAGCATCCATGTATGATATCACGTCTTGGGTCCAGTCTCCTTTTGTAGCCGAGCGGATCCAGTACGTTGTCGTAGATGTACATCATAGCGTTGTCTATAGAGATGATCATCTCTGTCATCTTGGCGTCGGCGATGTTCCCCTTGCCCTGATAAGCCTATTCACTTTCGTTTCCGCCGCGGCCGTTCTCGAGGTGGGGCTCAGGGTAGCGCCGTGTGGCTCTGTTTGACTTGTGGTACGAGGGAGGTTGTCAGATAGGAAGGTTCTTCACTGCACCAGTCTCAGAGGAGTGGAAGTAGCTTTGCGCCATCGACTTGCTTTCCGTGTGATAGCGCATGGAGAAGCAGCAGCTCTGCATATTCGGCGGCGGAACATCGATGTAGTTGACCGGACGACAGTAGCCGTGTCGATGGGGGGAGATAGGGAACGAGGGCATTTTTGCTGACCCCCATGACATACGCGTACATTTGCACCTTTATCTGCACTGTGTCCTTAATGAGCACCGATGTGGCTCCCGGAAACGCCGGGGCGAAGTGCACGGTGCCCGCCGCATCGCTGTCGTGAGTAACATCTTCGCCCTCCGTGGTTGTCACCTGGTTGGGATTTGCGCCGAATTTGCTGTGGAGAAAGTCGGCCACGTAGTGGACGAGGGAATGAAGCCTAAGCACTTTGCTGAACCGCATGGTCACGGGCGAGGTCCGCAGAAAGATTCTTTGCTTCAACTTGTCCATTCTGGCGCATATATATATATATATATATATATCATGCGCTGAACACCACTCGGCCAGGCCTGTCACAGGCCCTACATCGCGTGGCGCGAAGCAGCCCTAGACACGCCTCACCGCCGCTCCCGCATCATGCCGGTCGCCGCCTGGCGCATCCTCCCCTCGCGGTGGCTCCGGCCTCCCCGAGGGGAGGATGCGCCAGGCGGCGACCGGCATGATGCGGGAGCGGCGGTGAGGCGACCTGCGGAGAGAGAGGTGCGTGGGTCGAATTCGAGGCAGGGGGCCGTGCTCTCCGACGGCTGGGTCGGCGCATTGCCCTAGCGCGGTATTAAGTCGCGTAGGACCTTGCGCTGCATGCCACAGACATGGACTCACGTCGAAAGAACACACACACACACATACACACACACAAGCCTTCCCCACATCTCGCTATCATCATCTTGCGCTTGAGACCTGCTCGCGGTTTGATATGTGAGGTGGGGGGGGGAGAGGGGGCGTGACACCAGCAGAGAAATATACTACGGGGAAGAGAGACGGCGAACAAAAAACAACAACGGCTGTGTGCGCGTACTTCGGTGAGTGTGTGGAGGAGAATGCACCTAAGCGACATGCCGCATCCCAGGATTGCCTCCTTTGCACTCCGATCTTCACAAACAAGCGAGAGGAGGGACACCGATTCTCCCTTCACATTCAAGTTGTGACCCACAGACCATCGGAGGCGGCAAACCAAATCTACGCGCATCATTGCGAGGGCCACCGCATCGCCATCTCCCATATCTCATGAAGACGAGAGTACACCAGAGGAGAAACCCAACATCCCCACACCATCATTCTTTCTATGATGGACAGCTCTCTCCTCTCCTCCCCTTTTTTCGTTTTCGCCACACCCATGATTAAGATACAGTATCGCTAGCGCACACATACACGCAGAAAACACTTCAGCTGTGTAGATCCGCACAAGCGAGCAAATAAAGGATAAAGCACACCACGCGCGAAGCGATGGCTTCTTTATTTTCACTTAGATTTTGGCGCACCACAACATCAGTGCAGAGGCGAGTGAGCACAATGCAAGGGCACACACACGCATACATACATACACACATGGATACACTATCACACGACTGGCGGGAAAGCAGCGGTCGAAGGGTGGTCGTCTCGGAAATCCAACTCCAACTACATTGGCTTCACTTTCATGCCGAATACGGACCTCTCCTCTTGTTATCACTCGTAGGCGAACTTCGGGTGTACATGGTATAGAGGAGGTAAACAGAAGATGCGGCTGTGTGTGCACGTGCACGTACTGTGCTGAGTTTGAAGATTAAGGGGGAACGCGGGCGCGTACCAGATAAAAGAACGACCCCCGCAGCTACACGGACCTGTGCTTGTGTGGACGAAGGCTCCCCACCGGTGACTATACATATCCTACATAATCGTGTTTGCGATCTACACACACACACACACGAGCAGGGGTGCAGGCACAAGGGAGCAGGAAGGAACACGCCGTACGCGAGGTGTGTAAACGCAACAGAAGAAAGATGGGAAGTGGATCTTGGCGCCAGAGAGAGATGCGCGTGAGCGTGATATTGCGGTAGAGAACAAAAACGTAACGTGGCGTTCGTGTCCATGTTCGCCCGTGCCCAAGCCCCCCCCCCTCCCTCCCGTTTTGACCAAGCTGATTTCATGGGAAGGGAGGGAGGGACAAAGACAACCAAGCACACATTCAAAGAAGGAAGAGCATACATAAGCAAGTAACACACCCACACCCACACACAAAGTCCAAACAGGCAATGGAAAATGATCGAGTTTTGTGCGGTGCCATCGAGGAGAGAGCGAAAGGGAATGGGGGATGGGGGGTGTCAGTGGGCATGGGCGAAAGAACAAACGAAGGGCGACATTGAGGTCGTCGTAGGAGTCTTCGCCACAGTTCCTTTTCCCGAGACACACATGCACCCTCCCCCTTCCCCAAAACAACAACAACAGTCAGGGAGACAGGAAGAAGGCAACAGGCGAAGATGAACAGTCATCCTCGAATGCATTTCGCAATGCGTGAGAGGAAAGATCGAGAGAGGTCGACAAAGGAAGGGGTTACACAGTACCTTCTTTTCGTGTTCTCGGCTTACACCGAAAAAGAAGAAGAGAAAGCAAACAGTGTGCACATGTGCATGCACACACTCAGCAGAGAGTGGGGTTGGAGGGGTAAGAGAAGTAGGGGAAGGGGAAAGGGGGAGGGGTGGTGGTGGCCGAAGGAGCAGGAAAGAAAAGAGTAACGCAGAACCGCAGCAGGGATTGTTCCTGCTGCTCGTGCTGCTGCTGAGGTTGTTGCGCAGATGGCTCCCTTGGACACACAGAAAGAATGGAAAGCAAAAAAACAAAATTACAAAGCCTGATATAGAGGTAACCCATAGAGAGAGAGAGAGATACGTGGGCAGCAAAGGCAAGCAGAAGATGCGGGTGCCTTGATGCACATCTCTGCACGTTGAGACGGCGTTAGACATGCAAGGCACACAGGGCGGTGTGAGCTTTCACGACAGTTGAAACGGTAAGGAGCTTCTACGGAGAAGTGTGTAGTTTCCGCCACACACACACGAAAGAATAAGAAAGAGATCATATAACCGTACAGAGGGCGGGGTGAGTGGAAGGTGAGGAATGGAAACACGAGAAAAGTACTTCGAATAGGCAATCAAAATACCCGCCTCTCCACCCGTTTCACCGCCAAGCAAGAGAGACCAACAACGTATGTGCGACTCGATATATATATATATATATATATATATATATATATATATGTATGTATATTTATGTGTGTGTGTGCGTTTGCTCCACGGTAAAGTTTGGTGGACAGCAAGAGCACGGCGTCAAGATGTGCAACTCAAATTGCAAAAAAAAAGCAAAGAAACGTGAACCCACCCTCCTCGTCAGTTGAGCATGCGTGCCCACTAGCGCGCTAATCACCCCTGATAGCGTGAAACCAACGGGGCCGACTAGACGGCGTCAGTGCGGCTGCCTCAGTGACGAGGAAAAAAGCTTAGGTCCTTGAATAGCATTGGCGGGAAATCGGCTGCGGCCTGGCGCCATACCTGCCAGCTATGTGAGCCTGCGTAGATGCGCCGCTCGCACGCCGCGCCCAGCTCCGCCAGCAGAGCGTTGTCCGCCTCGAACGCGGCGCGGTACGTGTTGTCGTCGCCAATGCAACGGAAGAGCACTTTCATGGCGGCCTGGAAGGCTGCGGGATCGCAGCGGAGGGCTTCGATGTGGTCGCTGTCCGTGCCGATGCCGTTCCAGTTGCTGCTCAGGAACCCGGAGAACATGCCGGGGTAAGCGAAGAGATCGTGGCGTGTTATGCAGAGCCTGCTGGCCTGTATGGAGCCCATGTAGAGACCGGCGATGGCGCGGTTGTCTCGATCTGCATCGGTGCGGTAGTGGTTGTCGACGTACGGAATGATGTCCTCCGTCAGATCCTCGCAGAGCTGGGCCGCATCGCATGGAAGGCACTCACCGTTGGCGCGTGCGCTCACACTACTCTTCATTACGATGATCATCTCCGTCATCTTGCCGTCGGGGATGAGGTTGTCGGCGATGACGTTTACCTTACCCTGCTGTACGCAGTTCATTGCGTACTCGCGGTCGTCGTGCAAGAGCTAGAGCACGGGGTACCGACGTGTTGCGCTGCTCGCCTTGTGATACGAGGGCGACACGTAGATAAGAACCTCTTCGGTTGTGTCCATTGTGTAAAACGTCAAGTAGTCGTGGGCCACCATCCCCTGCTCGACGGAGGGCCGCATGGCGTAGACACATCGATTTGGGTTCGGTGGCGGGACGTCGATGTAGTTTGCCTGCTGGAGCCCATGCAGGCACCCGGTGCTGAGGTGGGGCGTGAGCACAGGGTTGCCATCCACCATGAGGACGACACACTGCAGCCCAACTGAAGCGGGCACGCTTCCGACCCACACCCCGTCTTGGTGCTTTGTCATGGGCACGGCAGCGCCCATGGAGGCGACAGGGACAGTGCCACCATCGCTGTCCACCAGGCAATTTTTCACAGGAGCGACAACAACAGAGCTGGCGTGGGAAAGGTGGAAACGGTAGTGTGCGGTGCCGTTGCTGTCTTCGCTGTATGTCACCCCCTCCTCGCAGCGCGGCCGGAAAAGGAGCTGCTGCTACTGCTGTGCTTGAGTGGGTTGGCTGAAGCTATGCAGATGCATTGTAGGGGTGTGAGAGGGCGGCACCGTCGCAGGAGCAGCAGGTGTGATGATGATGGTGGACATGAAGCGCGAGCTAATGGGGTAGGGGGAGGAGATGTCGCCACGCGTACGAGGATGTCCGAGTGCCCTTTGAGAGCGTGAGCTATCCGTATGGAATAGCCGAGTGCTGCTTCTGCTTCTGCCTCTTTCCCTCTATATATTAACATGTTCTTTGATGTGTACTTCCGAGTTCGTTCCCGTTTGCTTAGTTTGTTCGGCGCGTCACGAGAGACTGTCGGCAGTGCACGCACGAGAGCGGAGAACGAGCTCTTAGAGGAAGGGAGGGAGGGGAGAGAGAGAGGACCACCACGGAATAAAGGGAGGCGGCGAGAAAAGACCCTGGCGTCCGATGGGATGATGACTCGGCGGATTTCGAGAAAAAAGTGCGAGGTTGAGGGTGGTGTGAATACCCTGCTCAGAACCCGGGCACAGACGTGTGGGGCTAATGGAGATGAGGGAAGAAAAGGATTGTCGTGGGACGCGGACAGGACGCGGCTGAGCAGAGGCCGCGAGGCATCCGACGCCGTCAGCACAGTGCTGCGGGTGAGCCGGTGAGTGGCTGGGCTTCTGTTGTGCTGCCGCGATAAATCGACCGTACGTGTGCGATTCGAATTGAGGAGGGGGTCAGAGAGCGGGCGGGAAGAGGCACACGCATGCTTGATAAGCGACTGGACGCACGACACGCAAAAAAAAAACTCAGTGCCACACGCCAAGAGAGAGGAGGGTTGTCCCGCAAAGGAGCGGCAACCGTGGGTGGCGTTGTTCCATGATAAACCGCGTGCAAAACTCGAGGAAGATATGTATGTCTCTCTCTCTCTGTGTGTGTGTGTGTGTGTGTGTGTATGGCGCACAGAACGGGGGAGGCGAGGGACAGGGCCGTGCGCTGTCCGTGAACGGGCTACTTTTGCTTCGATTTCTTACATGCGCTGCCACCTCGAGCACCACCGTGGGCTCGCACGTTGCTCATCTCCGGTCGGTCCTTGAAAAGTGCCTTTGCCGTGTGCCCCTGCAGCTCCCTCATCACCTCGCGGTACTCGCGCCGCACCAGAGGTGCACCGAAGCTCCAGACGCATATCAGGCTGATCATAAAGTTCACAAGAGTGACCCACACCGGCCAGCGATCTGGCTCGTTGCCGTTCAGCAGCAGTGCATCGTAGAAGGTTGGAAAGAAGGTAAGCAGTGCACCCATCAAGCCAGCATCGAGTGGCTGACCACAGAAAAGCATGTAGCACCAGATGCAAACCATACCCGCGTATTGCGCCGCGAAAAGCAGCGCCGTCGGTGTCATGATCCACTGCATGAGTGGTGGGTATTGTGTGGTGATCTCCGTGGACAAACCCCAGAGAGGACGAGGGCTCACTGTACCCACATGTATGCGGTGAAGGAGGGAAAGATCCGCCAGGGCCGATACGTTTTTCTCCTTGACGGCGCGGTAGTGCTGCTGCGCGACCTCCCGCAGCGTATCGCACACGGACTGCACCCCCAAGAGTCCCATCCACGCCGCCATGCAGACGGAGAGGAGTGGTGGGCTTACAAACTTCGGAATGAGACTCACACCACTGCGCCGAAAGTTTAGGCGCACTGTATTCGCTAGCCTCGTCTTGGTCAGCAGCGCTGACGCGAGAAACAGTGCCCCCGTGACGGCACAGATGCCACCAAAGAGGGTGATGGCATCGCCAGCCGCCGCGTAGTACTCCTTGTGCATGTACGAGAGCGATGGAGCCGCTTCCGCTGCCTGACGCTGAGTCTTCATCGCCTCCCGCAGACGGAGCTGCTGTTCAATGTCGAGGGGCTGCATTATGATACACACGGACACAAGCGCCGGTGGACACCGACTGCAACAAAACAGCGACCCTCTCTTCGCCTTGCTTATACGGTAGAAAAACAAAGGAAGCGAGATGGACGAGGAGCGGTGAAGGAAAAAGAAGCCGCGCTGCAGCGACAGGGCAAGGAAGCATGCGAGCTCCAGGGGGAGAGCGGGTGGGTGGGGTGAAGAGCCGAGCCAGGAGATTGCAATCGACAGTAAAGGAGACACACTCACCCGCACAGGGGGAAAGAAACACGCAGAGGAGTGCTTGCTAGAGATTAGGAAGGGAGGGTGGGAGAGAGGGAGGCTGTGTGAAGACAACAGAGAAAGGCATGCGCGCATATGTGTGTATGGAGAACGCAAACCCTTGTCCCTTCGAGCATATACCACTCAGAGTTGGACGATGTTCATCGGCGCCGACACACTATTCCGTACGTGAAACAGGGTGAGGGGCGGGGAGCAGACACGATGGAATCCTAAACGGATGCGATCGGCCACCGAGCCCACATCATGCTCACGAGTTGGCTTTCCCTTTTTTCTTCATGTTTGCCGTCACCTGCTTCCCGGCAGGTTCGAACGCCGGTGTTCATGAGGCGCGTCTGCCACGAATTACACAATTATAGCAGGGAAATGAAGTCCCATGAATGTGTGTCCCGGCAGGGTGCGAGAGGATGCGCCTACCGAAGATGGGGTGGGCGGTGGTGAGGTAGGTGCCTTCGAGGGCTCATGCGGGTCCTTGCCCTGTGACGCTGTGGAGGGGGAGGCTACACCAAAGAGATAGTCGGTGAACTCATCCGTGCGAATCAGCCAGTACTGTGGTGGCTCTGGCACCTGTGCGTTGGCTGGGTCAGACTCACCGCTTTGTGCGTCACTCGCAAGATTGCTATTACCGCGGTACATCTCCATCTCCGCGCGTGACCGCTTGGAGTGGCCCAGCGGCAGCATAGAGGAGGCGAGCGTCCTCGACGTGCCAGCTGTCACCCCCTCCGCTCCGGCAGCGGTGGTTGAGGTCGACTCTGCCAACTCCTGTGCGGGGTCAGACCCGTAGAGGCACAGCTTTCGGTAGTCTGACCACCCCACACGCATCGCCTCTCGCTGCAGCTCCACGTTCCCGATAAGACGGATGATCAGAAGCGCCGCGGCGCGCAGATACTTGTGCACATCTTGCTCCAGCATGACGCGCACGATGGCGACCGAAGGGCAGATTTGCAGGAGGCGGACGACAAGGCAGATGAAGTAGTTCGCTGTGTGAAGAGGGCCGGTGAGGCCCCCGAGGTAGCGGAGGGTGATCAGTTCCTCCAGCACCCACAGCAGCGGCTTGTTGGCGCAGCGCGTCATGGTGTGCGAGTGCAGCACGCGATAGCGGGTGGGCGGGTCGAGGGACGCAATCGCCGCCCGTCCTTTGAGGTTCCACGACATGAAGTGAGAGGTTGATAGAGAGGAGCTGGGAAGGAGAGAGACAAGGCAGAAACACACACGGACCCCGAGACACGGAAGTCGTGCACAGATGCGAGTGCGCGAGGCAATGCTGGGCTGAACGGGACACGAGCGCACGTTAGTTCGAGCGCCGCTGCGTTTATGTGCATGTGTGTTTCGAAAGGGAGGTATGGGAGACGAGGATGATAAGAAGGTTGGTGACAGTCATGGTTAGAGAAGGGGGGAGGGATCCAGATACGTGAGCGCGATGCCTTCCCAGGGTACACGCGGGGGCCTCTGAGGGGGAAAGACAGCTCACAGCTTACGCCACCGTGAGGACTGCATAAGTACTGGGAGGACAGAGAAGTCGCACGCTCGCTTCAATTCTCTCTCTCTGTCTCTTCTACTCCCTTCCTTCCTCCCCTGAGCCTTGCGGCGGCGACGTCTGTGCCACCGTTGAGCGTGAAGCACTGGGAGTGGGAAGAGGTCGGAGAGACGTTACGTTTTTTTGGTGAAGAGCTGCGTGTACAGATACCGCTCCCCCTCGCCCGCCCTCCCTGGGGAGCGCGCACAGAAAAACAACAACAAAAAAAGAAACGTACCGCGCTTGAAGTGCAGGCGAGCGAGTGGCAAGCGCAGCTCACTAGCACGCACACCAGGCCATGAATCACCAGCAAAAGGAGAAGCGCAAAAACAGCCCAGGGGGGGGGGGCGCAGGGTGTTGTATCGGTGGCGAGCAGGGCACGTAGACACTTTCACGAGGCAGAAGCAAAAACCCTATGCTCGCTCGACCCCTCATGCACCGCCTCTCCCCCTTAATGTGCACAGGAGCATCGAATCAGCGCCGCCTTCGCTGCTTAGAGCAGCCGCACGAACAACCAGACAGAGCCCGGCACCTGCGCCAGGGCGGCCATGTAGGTGAACACGCGAGGCCGTGGCGGCACGCGACCGTCGTTACGCATGTACTGCATCCCTGAAACGCGCACGGTGAAGAAGCTATGCGCCAGTACCGCATACAGCATGAAAAGGCCGCTGTAGAGGCGACTCGGCGGCAGACACTGCGACGCGAGAAGACCCAGGCAGAGAAGAACGTACTTGTATCCGCACAGTGCGAGCAGCTCCAGCAGCGGCGGGTTCGGCGCGACAAGGAGCGCATACGCGACACCCTTTAGCACAACAACCTCGAGGAAGAACCAAATGCCGATCACCCACGCGGTGGAGATGAGCGACGCGGCCGTGACGGAGCTCGTTGGCGAGTTGGCGCCAAAGATGTAAGCGGCGAGTACGACGTAGGTGATCACACTCATCAGAGGGATGTACAGGTCTGACGCGAAGACGTCGTTCAGCGGTAGCAAGGGACCGGCAAAGGTGCTGCCGCCGCCGTCATGACCCGCGAGCGTAGAGGACAAGACAGCTGGGTACATCGAGGCTGGGGAGCCGGCCGGACCGCCAAAGACTTGGTCTCCAGTCGCCTCCCCGGCACCACCGCCGGTGCTGCCGAAATCGCTCTCCCCGCCGACCGGCGACTTGCGGACATACTTGGTGAGAAAGGGCATTGTGAGCATGATCAGCTTCCGTTTCACGTACGTGTTGTCCACAGCGAAGTAGTTGCGAATAGCACGGATGAAAGGCATATAGTAGGCTAGCCCAGCCTCGCCCTGCTGGACGTGTTTTTGGAGAATGTTCTGCCCGTAACTAAGGCCCATCTGCAGCATCATTGCGTTGGGGTCGCTTCGGCCAAAAAAGGCGGTGCCGCCACCTGGGCTGCCGCTACCGCCCGTGGGGCCGAAGTTGATCGTCGGAGTACGCGGAGTCTGCATGATTCCAGTTACCCGCAATGAACCACAAAAAAAGGGTGCGGGAAAAGACAAGGCGACCAGAGCGTGCGCGCGCACGTCTGATGGCAGCGGAAAACAAGAAGATTCACTGCGCTGGTGAGGGCGACGCCTCGCGTACGTGCTTGTGGGTGTGCGTATAAGTCGTGCGCACCTATCCTGCTTCTTGGACTGTGACTAGGCAGGGTGACACATGTACGTACAGAGGATACCGCATATAGAGGCGGTTGAGCGGGGTGGGCTCAAGGGGACAGGGGGGAGGGAAGGAGGGTAGGAGGTGTGTGTGTGTGTGTAGAGTGGAAGGGCGACAAAGATGTAATACAAATATGGCAATGATAGCGCGGCACATGCAACACACACACACACACACAAACACACGTTTGAATAAAACGTGTACACGGGAGCGTTGCTGCGGTGCGACGAGTTGCCAACATGATCATACACACGTGGCTCTCAACTCCTCCCCCTCGCAGCTCAGAGAAGAGGAGTGAAAGCAAAGCAAAGGCATTGTCGGCCACGAAGCTGCTGAGACACGTGGCGCCGATCACTTTCCTGTATCGCAGGAAAAGCAAAAAGACGAGGCCTGAAAGGGGCAGAGGTGGCTCGCAGGTGATGGACGCGAAGAGAACACGCAAGCACTGTCTTTCCCGTCCACCTACTTGCACACACCAACAGACAGACAGGCAGAGACCGTTGCTCCGCCACACAGATGTTGCTTCCTTGTGCCATTAGACGCAACACCAGATACGGGAAACGAAAAAAAAAGCGGCCGCACGCACAGGCACACACACACACACACACACACACACAGGGGAAAAGAAAACAGAGATTCAGGCACACCGGTGTGCCGAGTGCACGTACATGTGCTTGAATCACCACAGTTTTACCATGCCCTTATCTCAGGCGGCGTTACACGGGACGCTTGTCAACGGTGCGCCACTGCCCTTGCACGCGCGCGGGCGCAAGACGTGCAGCGCATTATTTCTTCTTGTTCACAGAGCAGAGGAACTTGAAGCGCTCAAAGCATTCTTTGGCTGTCTTGTCCTCTACCATCTTCGCGATTTTCTGGAACTTGTCCTTCTCCTTATAGTCCTTCAAGTCACGCAGGCCCTGCTCCAGCTGCTTCTGCTGCTTCAGAGACCAGTTCTCCACGGACGAGGCAGCTGTGCTGGTGGCCGAGGCGTGCGAGGGCGAGGCGGCGGCGGTAGCAGTGGGGTTGCCAGTCCCTGCGTTGTGCAGCGCAGCAGTTAACTCGCTCACCTTGGCCATGGCCTGCTCCTCCGTAAAGCGGTGACGGAGCACGTCGCAGATCTTGATCCAGCGATCGACGGAGCCAGGCGGATACTTGGCCGTTGCCTTCTGCAGCCGGCTCAGGTCCTCGTCCGTCCACTCCTGTCCTGCGTCGACAGGGGCCTTTGCTGCTGCCACCGTGACTTCTTTCTGCTTCGCCGAAGCCATGGCCGCATCGCCGTCCTGCACCTTCTTCACGGCCTCGCCGTAGCGGTTCACGCCGCAGCGTTGTTCCATCGTTTGAATGAGCGCGTTGAAGCGCATGACGGCCTCCACCTCCTCGGCGCCTTCCACATCTTTGCTCTGCGGGTCGTTCGTGCGTGGCCGGCGATCCGTGGGACAGGCCAGTAGGACATCGCGCAGCTTCTGCGCCTCGGTCGCGTTGGTGGTCTTGGAGAAGATCCACTGCACGTTCGGACGGCGCACACGGTCTGCGAGGAGCTTGTTTGTCGGGGTTTCGTCCAGGAGCCTGTGCTGTTCAAAGAAGCCGAGAACCGCCATCTGCGCTTCGCGCATCGCCTGCTTCGCTTGCTGCTGCGCACCCGCCTTGGCCTCTTCCCTCTCCTTCTGCTTTCGGGCCTCTTCAGCGCGGCGACGCTCCTCCTCGGCGGCGAGCTGCAGCCGGAATGCTTCCCGCTCCCTCAACACTTTGAGGCGCTTCTCTTCGTCCTCTTCTCGGCGGCGGCGCAGGCGCGGGTCGTTCTTGCGCGCCCGCTCGACCAGAAGTCGGATGCGCTTCTGCTCCTCCCTGCGGTGGTGGCTCAGCTGGCGCGCGTTCTCGCGCTGGTAGTAGCGTTTCTCCTCGCGGCACATGGTATCGTCGATCTCCACCAGATCCGCCAGGTGTGAGAAGTCGCGCCAGCTCTGAAAACCCGTCCAGCGGTCGTAGAAGCGGAGCACCTCGGCGTACGGCGTCTTATCCGTGCCAAGGGACGGCATGCCGGGGACGCTGCTCCACTTCTTGTTGCGTTCAAAGACGGGGCCGAAGGTGCTGAAGAAGTCGGCCTCCTCCACCTGCTCGCCAGGGATGGCGTCGTTGAACGGGCGTGAGGAGTCGTAGGTCTGGCGCGTGTCTGGGTCGCCAAGGATGTCGAAGGCACGTTGCACCTTCTTGAAGAGCTCGTCGGAGTGGTTCTGCTGCTTGTCGGGGTGCGTTTCGAGGCAGCGGCGTCGGTAGGCCGCTTTGATGTGGTCGTCGGTCGCCCCGTCCTCCTGCTCCAGCTTCAGCACCTCGTACCAGTCAACCAGCATGTCGCTGTCCGCCAGCTTCACGAATTTCTTCTTGCGGGAGGAGGACTGGTAACGGGCACCGTCACCGACGCCATCATTGGCTGCATCGTTTGCACCCTCGCCGTCTGCGCCAGCGGCAGT